>NW_025934294.1:0-20297 GCF_000764305.2 Hyalella azteca | reverse complement strand
CAGGTCAAAGTTTAAGCAGGGTAAATAAAATGACAATATCTCGCTCTATGAATAGTTTCGATGAATGTACACGCGTAGGTTCGCAATGCGATATGACGGAACGAAAGGAGAGTCGAGTCTAACATGTCATATACAATGGTGTATTAAGCCTATGATGAACAAACCTATGCACCTACTGTTCAAGTTGCCTATTTTTATCCTGGTACTTCTACATATTATACTCACTTCTGTCCACATAAGTCACATCATCGAATATAAAGAACAAATTGTTTTACATACTCGACCAGATTAGGATATCAATAAATACTTCTATTCCATGAATGTGATGAATAACACAGAAGAATAACGTAAATCGACTCTCTTTCACTCAATCTATTGACTACCGGTACAGTAAATTTTCGCAGAGATTTGCAGAGGTCGCTTAATACACCGCAAGAAGTAACACCAGAACTGATGTTGCGGGAGTTGTGAACGAAAAAATCGAATCAATCCTATTAGTGAAAGAATCAAAAGTGACATTGCATTACGTGTGCTCACACATGTGAGCACACTTGGTGACATTGCATTACGTTCAGATTAGGGCACATGTCTGCTTGAGCGGCTATAGAAGTAGCTCGTGCAGATATGCTTTTCATTTGAATTTCCAAGCTTTCCAACGGCCGACAGCTTAATTATTGAAGATTGCATATAGACGTTCTCGCTGCCCAACTGTCGTGTCGGGGTAGACTATCGCGTAAAAGGAGGAAGTGTTCAAACGGGATCTCATTTGTGAGCAACTTATTTGATTTTACTATTACTAATATATGTACTAGCGTAAATTCCGCCATATTTTTGATTGTCAATCCATGAATTTAGAGTGCAGTTGATAATTTGAAAGCTTGAAACGAATTTCATTTTAGAGCTCAATTGTTCCAATGCAAAAAAAAATATTTGTTGACTTGTGAATTGTGATCGGATGACTGCTTGCTGCAATCAAGCTACTGCAGTAACTTGACATTTTTAGGATTAACACGCACTTTTCTAATGTGTTGTCTTCCTTAAAGTATGATTTGAATTTGACTGGAAAAAATTCAGTTGTGCAGGAAAATTTATTGTTTTGCATTAAAGTATTTTTAACACGTTAAGTGCGGCTATGTCGGATTCAGGGCGTATTTCATACCGGTGGTACGACCCACCGGTAGTCGTGCCGCACTTAATGTGTTACAGATGCATGTAGTTGTATGGTGTGACTTTCACCATTACTTCTTTGAGAACAAAGCCGTTGTATGATGCAAGTTTTCGGCATTCGACTATACTAGAAGACTTCAGCTTGAGGTACATGCTCTGCATCAGTCGTTATTATTTCATCGGCTTATGCACGCATGCCTCAAGTTCTAATCTTTAGTTTATAGTGCCAACTGGATAAATTAGTGGAACGGAAGATTGTGCATTTAGAGAATCGATTTGAGCTTCTTGGTGAGGCCAGGCTGCCGGCGTCCAATGGCTCACAAGTTAAACGCTGAATAACGCGTTATATGACACGACTTCAAGGACTCGTTGTAAGTAAATGTATTCCTCGGATCCAGTTACTTAGTGTTGTTTAATGTAGAATCATTAGGTTAGTTACTGGAGTCGAACATCATTATTAATTTTTTCTTTGTTTACTGTTAACTGTAGATTTTTAACGAATTGATTATGGAAATTGCAATCAAAGGCAGCAACGTCAAAATGAATCTTAATAGCAACGTGACTTTTGACAAAGTTTTATTTCACTTCTTTCTGTCATGGTTGGACGCATAATTTTGAGGCCCTTGCAGAACAAATTGCTCGATAGAAATTCAAGGTGACAAAAATTATGTGACATGATACGGCAATTAATTTAATCGTTTATCTTAAAAACATCGCGGTTCAAACAGAAGGATATATGGATGGAATAGGTGAAACTGTCTTGACTTGCATTACCTTTAATAATTTATTTTCATGTAATGATTGGAATTTTTATCTTTGAAAAGCGATTATTTCCCTTATTTTAGAGAAAACTCCATGTTAAAATGGTGTAATTACCCTATCAAAATGTTGAGTTGATAACAACATTGAATTAGGAACCGTTTAGGACTCGGACCGAACGTAAATCAGCTTCTCTATGTCCGCTTTTTTGGTCTACATTCCGGTCCCCAAATCAGACAGCTACAAGTGCCTGGTCCTTATTCTGCCAACTCTTGCCCTACTCTCAGTCTCTCAGGAGACTATAAAGTCGGCATGAAGGTTCTGACTAATCGCTGATTGCGATCAGGTGGCCAACCAGACCCAGAATAACTCTAACGCGAACATAGCAACTCTGGGGCGGAGGCTGAAGCATACCCGAATTTTATTAGGGTAGTTTCAATTTCAGTCTATGCATAGAAATTGAGACTTTGATAGGCTCACCTCTGGTATTTATAAAACTAAGCGAGTAAAATTAGGCTGCATATGTATAGTGTACAGAGATTCAAGTGCCCCTTCCCTTTCCCCAGTATACGGGGAGAAGGGATTGGACATTTTTTAACGTAAGTATTAGATTCGGCCGTATCAGTCCCGAAGGTATCAGGTACCAAATACGCTCGCCCCACCATCGCCCCAAGTGCGCTCGGTACGTCTATGACCGGATTCTATTCAGACGTTTATTTCGCTCATACAACCCGAGCGTAAACGAACACAGAGAAAACGAATTTACGCGCTGGGCGAGCTAAAGGCGTCTTTAATTTAAAAGTTAAACACCCCCAAAATTTCGATAGGGATGGCTTGATCGGCCATCCCCAGCTTGATCAGCCCTCTCGTTTAAAACGACGCCACGAATTTTTAGAAGTTACTTTTCTGACTAAAAGGACTACGCTTTGACGATCGTCTGACGTTGAATGCTATGCCTATAAATCTGACTGTAGCCGACTGTTACTGTTCCGAAACCGATCGGCCATCTTGGTTTGTTCATCCATGTTGGTTTGTTCATCCATGTTGGTTTGTTCATCTATCCTGGTTTGTTCGGCCATCCTGGCTTGATCGGCCATCTTGGCTTGATCGGCCTTCTTGGCTAGATCGGGCATCTTGGTTTGAATCTGACCAAGGCTGGAGTGGACGTACGTCATCAGGCTCCGTTTTGATCTAGTTTTTTTATACTCATTGTAGCTTGCTTGACGAAAGCTACGCCAATGTAAGAGTGTTTGCGACCTGGGACTATATTGTGGTTTTAGTTTCGGTGTTCACAAAATTAGGCTGCGAGCAAACTGTAGACGAGCTGACTATGCGTTAAATCTGACTGAGCGATCGTTACTGTTTCGACCAGTGTTGCCAGGTTTTTTCTCGGCGAGAATACCATATTGCCTAACTCAAAATACCAGAAATATACCAGAAATTCTATTGTTAAAAAACAGACTGATACCTCCAAATTTAATGAAATTATTCGCCAGAAACGTTGGTTATAAAAAAATTATCTTATGCACTGTGCAGTTATCTGGCTTGACGATAATTAGCCAAATTGAACACGTTATATTTTTCCCTCTGTTTGGAACATTTTGACACTTTTCTTTTCCTGTGTTTGAATACACTGAAACTTTTTCCTTATTTTATCACAGTGTGGCACTTCTTCCCCTTCGCTCAACATGAGCAAGTCACGGAAACAGGTCATCTTCCTTTTTCTTATTTTCGTACATGCTTGCATGTTACATTAACATTTTGGGTTTGATCACTTGTTGCGGCTGAGCAGATAGCTTTTGGTCCGAATAAGGGACTCCAGCACCTTAGTTGAAATCTTATTTCCTTGCTTGTTTTTCACATAGGTGACTTGTGAAAACACTCGCTCCACGAATGCATTGGAGACTGGTCCAAGTAGACAAGCGATGCAGTAGGCAGCCAGTTCCATGAAGGGATGATGATTTTCAAGATCAGTGAAATATTGAATGGCACCCCAGAATTCAAGTGACACTCCAATAAGTGGCACTCCTGATTTCAAAACCACCAAACAAAAATGGTGGAGCTTGCGTCACTGAGATCGGTTCGACAACCTCTCTCGTCCTAGGCCATATCATCACCGATCAATAATCAATCAAGGATCGACACTCTCGTGCTCATATTGCACTAAGCACTTTTGTTAAATATTAACAATTAGATTAGGGTTACTTCATCAAGCGGTAAACTTTTGGTTCCAAAAATGGCGGGAAACCTCTAGTCGCGCCGCTCTGAAGGTAATCTAAATAATCCACGCCTACGCTGAAGGAAATTCAAACTTCAGAGGTGAAACTTGATGCAGTAAATTTTCAGTAAGTCAGGAATAGCAGAAAAATACCAGATTTAGGCAAATATACCAGATTTAAAATATTCATACCAGACACCTTCTGAAAATACCAGATTTGCGAAATCTGGTATAGAAATATACCATCTTGCAACGCTGGTTCCGACACAGATCGGTCACACGGCTTGTTCGGTCATCTTGGTTGGAATCTGAAGGTGGCAAAGAGCGACGTCTCGAACAATAAGGCCAGACTCGCGACCGGTCTCCAAATTCAATGCCCAAGGAATATCTCCCAAACTAATGAACGCAGCTCGATGAAACTCGGTACACCTATTCATTAGGACATAACGGTGATGACTAAGGCCTGACAATTTTTCCCCCTTCACCTTCGTTTGTGAGTTATACAGCAATACCGGCCGAAATTCGCAGTGACTGAGAAATTTTTTCTAAACAACCGAACAGATTTGAACGAATTTTTGAACATAAATTCCTAACCATCCAACGGTGATATCTAGCTCGTGACAATTTTTTAGCTTTTGCCTTCGTTCACGAGTTATACCGCTAGACCGAGAAACGACCGACGTTTCTGAGGCCCATTTTGCGAACGGTTTCCAAAATGTGCCGTGACGAAGAAATATCTCCCAAAGTAATGCACTATACTAAAGCTCCATGGAACTTGTACAGGTATTCATTTGGACTTAACGTTGACTTTTAGCTCATGAAATTTTTTCATTTCTTCATGGCTCGCAAGTCAATACGCTAAATCCACTATTAAACGTATGAATAAGCATTTTTATGAATGATTAGAACTTTATTGTAGATAATTCAAGTGCAAATTGCTGTGTTCCATTTCGGAACCTTACCAGCCACAATAGCATTAGGCATTATTAAAATACGTTTTTTTGCAAATAGTGGTTATTGTTTTTTTTTCGTTTGGTAACGGACGCATCGCAAAGATTTATGGGCAAAGAGACATGTTCTTCTACTTTCAATGTACGACAACAAAACGAAATTTTTACCTATAATGTACGGAAGTTTCAAAGAATTTTTTTAATGAAATTATTTATATCTAACACAGGAATTCAGATTCAGAAGTTAATGATATTCCGATCAATGCAGAATAAATAGTTGGACCTAATTAAGTCTAGAAAATGGTAGAAAAGTAGCGCGTTTCACGAATATCGGGGTGAAAAATTCAATCCTTCATGATAACAGTTGAGATACAAAGTTTGCAAAAATTATCTTAAAGCATATGAAATAAAGCGGAATAGCTGGAATGGCATTTCAAATTTTAGACTACTATCTTGTTTAGGAGAGGAGTAATGGTTTGAAGAAATCGTGCAGAAACTCCATAGGACTCGACGTGGCCTAACGGCGATACCTCAGCCTTTTAACACTTCCTGCCAATGCCAAGTTTAGTTCTCAGCTGTGGCGGTCCGGTGCGGGAGCGCAACCGTGCACCAGTAAGCTCTGAATCGAACGTCTTGGATCTTTCCGGATATCCACCAATCAGCTGTGAACCACTCGGCTTTGTCCTCCTCCGGCCTTGCATAAAACCTGCCGTGCACCACCAGCAGGTTTTTCTCAGCAGATCGAACATGACTTCCGGGCACCGTCATATTACGTAATTTTACGTTCACAGCATCTGAAGTTAGGTTTCAGATAGCATCGTTCTATTCCACAATTTAATGTCCTTGGACGAGTTGCCGTTTGACCGAGGGCTGGTTCGACGCACGGCCTGTATAGATATGATGGTCCATTACATTCAGGGCAGTGGTGGTCTTCGGCAGGCGACCCTGTGACCGGACCATTAAGAAAGGGAGGAAAACACAGAAGGCGACAGGGTAAGGAGAAATGGGAAAAGACAGTATGCGATTAAGATAGGTGCATGGAGCATAATTAGGTTGGTTTAGGTACATGGGTTCGGGATTGGGTTGAGTGAAGGTATAAGGGAACCCTGCAGGGATTCGATAGATTTCTGTAGAAGCCAGAGGGTTGGATTTTGGTTAAGATTTAAAATACATGCGTTTAATTTTTTAATATCAATTGTTCACTTTTTTCTTTGTAAGGTGTCAGGCGTCTCATTATACTCATTATAATTATATTCTAAGATCAGATCATCAATAATCGATACGTAATATTCACTAGTCGTGGTAGAAATAGATAGAACCCAGAGAATACATAGAACCCAAATAGAATTATTGATGGGAACCTTTTTCACTAGTAGGAAGACCGTAGTAGCCTTTAGCCGTTACGGCCCGTTACCCGTAGTCGCCCGTCTCTTCAGCATGTCTTTCGGCATACGTCTCCACCGTGGCCGCCGTCAAGATTTACCGCCTTTATTAATCTCTCTATTATAGTATCAGATTCTGATAACGCAACAAAAAACAATGCGTAGACGCTTCAACTCCGTCTCCGCATCGGTCGTAGGCTCAATAACGATTGGCCCTAGTGAACAATATGTAGTTCAACGGCACCAAGTTCAAAGTAATGAGATACAGAGTCCGCACAGAGATCGGGATGCCACATCGCTACTTGGCATCAGATGGCACAGAAATTGAGGAGAAGCAACTAGTTCGAGATCTCGGAGTGTTGATGAGTACTGAAGCCACGTTCGATGCCCATATCGAGGAAATAGTCGCGCGCAGCCGGCAACGGATGGGGTGGATATGGCGGACATTTCGAACGAGAGAAGCAGCACCAATGATTACACTCTTCAGAGCCCTCTTGCTCCCCAATCTTGAGTATTGCTGCCAACTTTGGTCGCCACTCAAGGCGGGTGCGGTGCGGAAACTGCAGCGGAGCCAGTGCAGCGGACCTTCATGTAAAGGATCAGCGGCATGAGGGAGCTGAACCTGAACTACTGGGGAAGGCTGAAACACCTGGAACTGTACTCACTGGAGAGAAGAAGAGAAAGGTATATCATACTGTACACTTGGAAGATGATAAACGGACTGTCTCCCAACTTTGAGAGTGTGACCTCCAAAATAATGACATATTACAACGAAAGAAGGGGGAGACTGTGCAGGATTCCCCCATTTAATAACCGAGCCGCGGCCAGAGTACAGACTCTTCGTGAGGGATCACTGTCCGTCGTAGGGCCTAGGCTCTTTAATGCCTTGCCAAAAGCGCTGAGTTGAGGGGAGTTCACCCTTGCAATATTCAAGAGACGACTGGACAAGTGGTTGAGAAAGATCCCAGATTGTCCAGTAATGGGAAACCACCCTCAGCAAGTGACAAGCAACAGCATCTTGCATCAGGTGGCCCAAAGGAGGGCAAATAGACGGAACACGTCCAACGTTACATCCGACGACGACTCGGAGACGGAGGACGACGAAGGTAGCGCATCAGCGTGACCGTGGACTACGACGTCCTAAACTCATCATAAGGTCAATAAGAAACTCTTGACGTTGCAGATAAAATACAAAAACGCGCCAGCCAAAACTTGAATCGATCTTCTCTCAGTCTTCGGCTGCTGAAATGATGTAATTAGTAGATTGAAGGTCTTCTTGTATTATCTGTGGATAAGGCATATAAGTGAGTTTAACATCACGGAAAAAATCCGCTACAACTTTGACCGCTCGAAAAAAATCACTATGGGGCTGTGTTGCTCGAGTCAAAAACACATTGAAATCTTTCACTTCATCATCGCATTTCAAGTCTCACAATTATAAGTAAGCAAAGTTCGGGCTTGACTTAGACAATAATATGTCAGCATCAATCAACCCGTTCCTGGTACCACATGTCAGGTGGCGATATTACGCGCCAACTGACTGATTACATATTATTCTACATGATCCTGAGGACAAGGATTCGTTGACCAATTACGTGAGGAAGAAGTAAGACACATGTCTCTATAGATCTCATTTTGATCCGGGGTGGTTATACATGAGAGATGCAATACAGGTATAGGCTAAGACGTCCATCGTTAGGTCGGAGTAGTCAAACCCGAGTTACATATGGCGGCGTACATGTCTCTTATTGTGGAGCTTAACTAACTACCTGCCTTTTTATAGATTTTAGAGCTCTGCCCACTTCTGTGGTATTGATCGCGTGGTGTGTCACGTGATGTTGTCCATGCTGACTCAGGTCTAGTATTTCTATCAACTTTTATCACGTCTAGTGAATATTACGTCTCAATTATAGATGATCTGATCTCATAATATAACTATGATGAATAGAACAAGACGCCTGATTGACACCGAACAAAGAAAAACGTAAGAAGCAAAATAAAACTTTTGACATTAAAAAACTGAGACGCATGTATTTTACCCTATCCCTATGTATACATGTATAAACATCATACATACATGTATATCCCTTTCCCTACTCAACCCAATCCCGAACACATATACCTAAACCAACCTAAACCAACTATGTGCCGTATGCGCTTATCTTCATCTCCTACTGTTTTTTCCATTTCTCCTCCCCCTGTCGCCTCTTGTGATTTCCTTCTTAACAGCCCGGACCACCACAGCTGAAAACATGTTGGCAGTGAAGTCGCGCAGTGGCAGTTGCGTTGGCATCAGTTAAAATCGTGAAAAGTCTGCATGGTGATTGCGACAGGTCGCCGATTTCAATTACTCCAATCCGAGTGCAGCTACTCCCGGGCAAAATCTTGCATGGCATTGCCCTTTGTAGCGCATTTTCTCATATATGGGAAAAAAGGCACTATTGTGCTCTTCATTTCCGTCCGTCCGTCTGTCTGTCTGTCCGTCCGTGACTTCACGTTTTCATCGACGAGAAAAGGCGCTCTCTGTCACTCGCTGCAGTGAGTACTGAGTTATATTTTTTGTTAGAGAAGCCTTAATTATTGGATGGAGACTCAGGAGGCGGGAGTTTCAGCATCTCTGAACTGGATGGTCACCACCACGTAAGACAACATGAACGCCAGCGTCTGCACAAAGATACTTTCTTAATTTCAATACTCAATTCGGCTGCTCATAATTTTTGAAAATGAAATAATATTACCAGCAAATTAATAATTGAACGCCAGCTTATGTGCCCTGGGAATATTTAATTTGTTGAAAAAAGTTGCATTCGAAAATTTACAGCAACATGAAACCCAGCTCTCTGAGCAAAGTTTATCTTGAAGAAAGTTGAATGCCCAAGTCCCAAGGAAGAAAGGGAAGAAATGTCTCTCACCAATTTGGAATCACTAATATTAGAAGTGCTTTTTTGAAATATCACGATGTCTTGTTCAGTAAGAACGGAAGGAATGACTAAAAGTTTACGTTAAGCAGATTCTTTATGATTTTAACAAAAAAGACGTCACGTAGCTAGGCAGTGACTGGACAGTAACTCAATATCAATGAACTTTGGGAAAAAAGTTTGTGCCTTGAAACACGCATTCATATATATCAGGTATGATGCGTAGTTTCATTGCTCAAATGCATATTATTCGATAACTTATTCAAATCATCTAAAACCTTACGTTTAGGAAAGAGCTCCGGCCGATGGCACCGAAGTTACACAGCGTCAGTTTTCGAGGCCTTTGTAGCGCAAGGACGATGCCTGCGTTGGGCTGTTGGATTTTATTATGCGGTACAAAGAGACAATTTCCTTATCTTTTCCGACGAAATACCCTTAAAAATATATATTTTCTTATTACCTTGAATATGATTAACGTTATAATAGAATCATTCAATAAGCTCAGTGTGCTGGATCATTTCCATGCCACATGAGAATAACTTAATTGACGCACATGAGTCATGCGAACACAAAGATGGCATTTGTTCCCTTGTCGCTCCGTCATCTATTCTACTAGCTGATCTATAATTACGGCAGCTCTTTAAGTACTCACGTTCAGTTGTTGGTCGTCGGGTAAGTGATGGATGAACGTCCGCAGATTGACAGTGAACTCTTCTTCCTAATGAAGGAGCGACAAAAACTATGTTATTATGTGGAACGAACATTGTGTGTCATAACTTCCATCAAGTTTTGGCTTAGGTAGTAATGCGTTTATATCACTATAATGGTGTCAGTATCCACAAGCGCCTTGCAAGATGGCGGCCGCCTCATCTAGCAATCATCTCCGATTTCAGCCCTAGCATTTACTAGCATCTACATCTCCTCCGCTTCCTATTCTAACCACCGACCAATTATTTATCCATGTTAAATGACCTTATTCTCAGAAGCGTTTAGCTTTCTGCGAAACATCAATCCTTATCTAGATTGATAAATTATTTTATGGGTATCTCACTCACATGTGATAATTACAAGCTCTTTAAAGAGATCTAACGGCCAGAAAATAAGGGAGCGAACGTATTGACGGCACGAATAATTTTACTGCCTAGCTATGAATGAAAGCAATCTGATGATGATCACATATGAAAATTTAAGTGACGCGTTGAATCTTCAAAGGTAAGTAAAATGAAAAGAAAAAAATTTCCGATCAACTCTTCTGATGTTGTCTTCTTGGTCGTACGATTCTGAAAAGCATTCGGCACCATCGTTTGGAAAATTTATTGTTTATTTCGGAGCTCGAGGAGGAAAACTCNTTACTGCAGTGAGTGACAGAGAGCGCATTTTCTCGTCGACGAAAACGTGAAGTCACGGACGGACAGACAGACAGACGGACGGACGGACAGAATGACATGGCGAGCACAATGGTGCATTTTTTTCATAAATGAGAAAATGCGCTAAAAAGAAGTGAAGAAAATCTACGCTGTCTTGAATGATCATTCATGAACACATAGAAAATTAGTGCTTGAATATCTCGTTTCCCTTCAGCCTTTTTTTTCCTTTATGATTATTCACTAATGCTTAAAGTTGTCAAGCTAACAAAAAATTCAATTCTTAGTTTTATTTGCGGCTATAAACTACATGTTGTGTGATGCATAAATGTACACAGACATTTTTTCTCCAAATTTTGACGAGGCACGGGATTGAAAGTTAAAAAGTTAGAATTAAAAAAAAAATTTTACAGGTTGCTACATAAAGCAGTTGAATTTTAGGTACAACAAATATTTCAATACGATAAATTAACATCGCAGAAACAATCCGCTAAAAACCTTGACCGCACGATAAAATCATTACATACGGCAGTGTTGCTTTATGGTATAACAAATACTTTAAAAGTCTTTCACTTCACCGCCGTATTTAAAGTCTCACAGTTATAATCTAACAAAGTTCGGGCTTCACCTGGAAAATAATATGTCAACATTAGTCAACACTTTAGTGCAGCCAAATGTCAGGTGGCGATATTACGCACCAACTGTCTGATTATTTATTCTTTTACCTCAACCTGAGGACATGGATTCGATAACCAAGTGCGTGAGGGATAAGTAAGACACTTGTCTCGATGGAACTTTGGTTATATACAAGAGGGTGGTTATACATGAGAGATACAATACAGCTGTAGGATAAGACGCCGAACGTTAGGTCGGAGTAGAACTAACACGAGTTGCATTGCGGCGTACATGTCAGCTACTGGGGAGCTTAACTAAGGCTACCAGACATTTTATAGATTTACGACTTCTGCCCACTTCTGTGGTCTTGATCGCATGATGTGCCCCAAGCCAGCGTTGCAATGAACTCTTCGTCATGGTGAGTGAAGTGGAGCACTTTAATGTATTTAAAATATGGATAATGTAACCGTAACCTGTTTAATGATTACATTAAAACTAAACTACATTACATATCAGGATAATTATAGTACTTTCGAAATTAAGTGGCTACCTATTTTTCAATTTTGTAGTAGCAGTCTTACAATAACAAATTCATCCAGTGATATCTCAATATCATTCGTTATTGCAAATTTCAATTCCAATAATTTTAAAAAAGGCAACGTTCCAAAGTCCTCATTGTTCATGTTCAGTTCAATGAACAGTTTGCGTTAGCCTCACAAGATCTTGATACGGACTGAACATGTCTAGCTCAATGAACTCAAATAGCTTATATACTCTATAAAAGACAAAGACTTATATAGAGCTGTGGGCATGCATTCGTTGCGTTACTCCGGCATGCTATCACAGCAACCTTGAGGGCAAATCATACGGTGCGATACAATTATTCATACTTTGAAGTCTCTGAGTGTAAAATGTGGGAGAGGTAACTTCAAACATGAATCGTTGGGCGCAACACTGTTATTGTTATGAAATTCTTATCTAGGCAGTATAATTTACACCACATCAGTTGCCAATGCATGCGTGTGGGGATCGAACAAATTATGTTGCAAGTGTTCAGGGGCGTATTTATTTTGATACCAAATCAGGCAAGACAATTGTATGAGAGTAAAGCCGCAATCACCTAAACATCAGTTACGAGTACGTCCGTGTGAAACTTGTGTGATTATTTTACGTAGGAGTAACTTATTTCTATAGGAAAGAGAAAAATATCCAGCAATTATTTTATTGTAAGGAAGAAATATTATTTCTGAAAATGCTTTAATGTATGGAGAATGCATTCAGTAGATAAATAATTTAAACATTCTATATATCGTGAATAAACATTCATATTTGAATGAATAGTGCATAGCATGGTGCTTATGCTATGCGGGCACGGAATGTCCTTAGTAATTAAGTAATGTAAGGAGTGAACCAATTTCTGGTTACTGAAGGTGTGTAGGCGACGTTGCCAGAGTAAGCGAAGAAAATCTACGTTGTCTTTAAATGGTCATTCATGAAAGAATAAGTATTTAATGCTTAAATATTAGCCTTTTTGTTTCAAGATGAACAATAACAAATGCGCGAAGTTCTCACGTAACGAAAAACAATTTCCAATTCTCAGATTTCTTAGCGCCTATACACGCATTGTTATTGACACACTAGAATCGCCTCATTGAGTAAGGTGTTAAAATGATTCATTTATTTACAAGTTAAAAAAAACAGAATCTGCCCGGCCACACCAAACTTTCGTATGGCATAAATTATTATCTTGTGCCAGCTGTAGCTGCAGGCGGACGTATCTTCCTGTCCTTCGTTTACTCGCTATACAACTTGCGCTAGTGTAAAAATTTGATACTCTCGTGTTGAGAACTACGTCGCAACTCTTTATATGTAAGTTCTTTCGAATAAGAGGTTTACGCTTTGAGGATCTTCCGACGTTTAATGATGTGCCTTGTAAGCTGACTGTGACGACTATAACTGTTCGAAACCGATCGTCAATCTTCCCAGTCAAAGTTTTCGTTCCTATTAGGGTCGCTCCTGCAATGGCAATGCAGTCGGCTTAGAGGTGAATCAGGCGCAGATCAGCCACCTAACGGTGCTTGGCTACTATTTACAGCCTCTTTCGGAAGACAATTAATTGCCCGGTGGGCCGAATCTGCGTAATATGACTGAAAATAGCAGCCGGTCAAGCTTCCTCATGATGCCCCTGGTCAAACGCTGATGAGGCTAACGTATGATGGGGCAGGTCAAAGGCTAAGCAGGGTAAATAAAATGACAATCTCTCGCTCTATGAATAGTGTCGATGAATGTACACGCGTAGGTTCGCAATGCGATATGACGGAAAGAAAGGAGAGTCGAGTCTAACATGTCATATACAATGGTGTATTAAGACTATGATGAACAAACCCATTGCATGCACCTACTGTTCAAGTTGCCTATTTTTATCCTGACACTTCTACACTTTATACTCTCTTCTGACCACATAAGTCACATCATCGAATATACAGAATACATTGTTTCACATACTCGAGCAGATTAAGAAATCAATAATTACTTCTATTCCATGAATGTAATGAATAACGAAGAAGAATGACGCAAATCTACTCTCTTTCACTCAATCTACTGACTACAGTAAATTTTCGCAGAGATTTGCTGAGGTCGCTTAATACACAGGATGAAGTAATACCAGTAACACCAGAATTAATGTTGCGGGAGCTTCTAACGAAAAATTCGAATCAATCCGATGAATGAAAGAATCAAAGGAGACATTGCATTACGTGTGCTCACACATCCTTAGTTTCCTTAGTATTTGTTTGGGACATAGCAGTCCCAGGCCACGATGGATCGCCGCCTTTGGTTATCATTCATCCGCCCTCATTTGGGCCACCTGATGCACGATGCTGTTGCTTGCTTCTCGCCGCTGGTAGTGTTGCAGGGGAGGTCGATCTGGGATTGTGCCCAGGAAAATGTGAGCACACTTGGTGACATTGCATTACGTTCAGCTTCGGGCACAGGGCTGCTTGAGCAGCTATAGATGTAGCTCGTGCAGATATGCTTTTTATTTGAATTTCCGAGCTTCCCAACTGCCGAATGCTTTTTATTTGAATTTCCAAGCTTCCCAACGGCCGAATGCTTTTTATTTGAATTTCCAAGCTTCCCAACGGCCGAATGCTTTTTATTAACAGCTTAATTATTGAATATTGCATATAGACGTTCTCGCTGCCCAATTAACTGTCGTGTCGGGGTGGAGTACCGCGTACAAGGAGGAAGTGTTCAAACGGGATCTCATTTGTGAGCAACTTATTCGATTTAATTAACTATTACTAATATATGTACTAGCGTAAATTCCGCCATATTTTTGATTGTCAATCCATGAATTCAGAGTGCAGTTGATAATTTGAAAGCTTGAAACGAATTTTATTTTAGAGCTCTTATTGTTCCAATGCAAAAAAAAATATTTGTTGACTTGTGAATTGTGACCGGGTGGTTGCTTACTGAAATGAAGCTACTGCAGTAACTTGACGTTTTTAAGATTAACACGCAATTTTCTAATGTGTTGCCTTCCTTAAATTATGATTTGAATTTGACTGGAAAAAATCCAATTGTGCAGGAAAATTTATTGTTTTTCATTCACGTATTTTTAACACGTTAAAAGTGCGGCTATGTCGGATTCAGGGCGCAGTACATACCGGTAGTACGACCCACCGGTAGTTGTGCCGCACTTAATGTGTTACAGATGCATGTAGTTGGATGGTGTGACTTACACCATAACTTCTTTGAGAACAAAGCAATTGTATGATGCAAGTTTTCGGCATTCGACTATACTAGAAGACTTCAGCTTGAGGCACATGCTCTGCATCGGCTTATTCACGTATGCCTCAAGTTCTAATCTTTAATTTATAGCGCCAACTGGATAAATTAGTAGAACGGAAGATTGTGCATTTAGAGAATCGCTTAGAGTTTCTTGGTGAGGCCAGGCATTTCGGCGTCCAATGGCTCATAAGTTTAACGCCGAATAACGCGTTATATGACATGACTTCAAGGACTCGTTATAAATAAATGTATTCCTCGGATTCAGTTACTTAGTGTTGTATAATGTAGAATCATTAGGTTAGTTACTGGAGTCAAACATCATTATTGATTTTTGCTTTGTTTACTGTTATGTGTAGTTTTTTAGAGAATTGATTATGGAAATTGCAATCAAAGGTAGCAACGACAAAATGAACTTTAATAGCAACGTGAATTTTGACAAAGTTATGGTTCACTTCTTTTTGTCATCGTTGGATTCGGAATTTTGAGGCTTTTGCAGATATAAATTCTAGGTGACAAAAGTTATGTGACATGATACGGCAATTAATTTAACTGTTTATCTTAAAAATAACGTGCTTCGCTAAAAGGATATATACATATATATATATATTTTAGAAGTTAGTATCAGAAGGCAGAATAAGGTTGTTTCAACACGGGTGGTTAATGGCCAGAGCATTCGTCAATTTAAATTTTCAGGGTCGAACAATATTCTTCAGATGACATTAGTTGATCAAAATGCAGGTTCAAGGGTGTAATATCACTTTATTAACGACGTTTCGAATGTAACAACATTCATTTTCAAGTTACAGGAAGCATTGAATACAGAAATTTTAATGGAAATAAGTACATGATACAAGTAAATAGGATACAAAACGAAAATTTTGAACCATGAAAATAATTCCAAAACAATCTCAAAGCTTAAAAAATCAGGTAGCTATGAGATGATAGATGGAGTCCAATCCGCAGAAAAGGGCTTCAGCTATCGTCGGTCGGACCATGTCGGGCCACCGCAAGATGACGATGCTGGTGGGTTCCTCCAGCGCAGTGCAAGTGACAGTCTCGTTGAGATTGACGTTGTCGAGAGTGTCACGGGGCCAGTTGATTTCATCGCGGATCTTGAGATGAAGTTGCTTGATTGTGATGCTTTGAGACCTGGTCTGGTTGCGAGCTTGTCTCAGGTGGCAGGATAAACGGCTGCTCAAAGTCGAAGTAGTTACCCCAATTACTCCAATGCAGTCAAAATAATGAAGAAGTCTACAACCTTCTTTGACTCTGGCCATTAACCACCCGTGTTGAAACAAATATATATATATATGGATGAAATTGGTTAAATTGCCTTGACTTGCATTACCTCGAATAATTTATTCTCATGTTGCAATTGGAATTTCTTTTTGAAAGCGATTTTTGCCATTTTATAAGAACGCCATGTCAACATGGTTACTAGTTGCGACCTTAGTCTATGAATAGAAATTGAGCCTCTGAATCTGACAGTCTTTACTCGCTTAAGGCGTATTTAGTTCAGAAGCTAACCGGTCCCAAAATTTCGATAGGGTAGGAGGGAACCCATATGCGTTTTTTTTAAACCATTTTCGGGACCAATGCGTACGTTTGCATCGCTTTAACCTAATTTTGGTGGCACAATCTGCGATCGCTGCAGCGAGCAGCACCAGCTCCTCCATTGCCGAGAGCGCACACGACTGAAGGAAAGTTTGAACGTGTGGACGCTCGTCAGTCTTCCGTCTTGTCGGTCAAACTTTGGCATGACATGCAAGACTGGCGATAAGTTTGAGCGTGTGGCCTGGGCTTATGCCGAGTGGAGCTACTCCTGGGCAGAATCATGGCCATCACCCTTTTTTGTTAGAGAAGCATTAAGGTGGTGCTTGAGAGCCGCGAGGTCCCGGACAGGTTCCTAAGCAGTTCTTCACTAATTAGGGTGAACTTTACTCCACTCGTAAATGAGATGACGATCTGAAATTTTCCATACTTATCTAGGTATTTATTTACAATCCGTGTAAAGGAACAAAAATATGTAAGCTTTGTATAACACCAGTTATGATAGATAATTTTGTACCTCGATGTTAATTAAACCGGCGTCTTACCGAAATTTTTGAGACGTAAACGTGTAGTACTATTTATTCTCTATCTGATGTTACTAAATACATTTCAGAATCAACATCCATTTTGTAAATATTCAAAACCAAAAAATGTTTTCATCACTGCTAAACAGGAGTTTTCACATTTTCATTGGATGCTAGCGCTGAGCACGTTGAACATGTCGTACGCTCATAAATCTCTGGCCTGAAGCGGCAACCCTTGTCTACCCCATAGAGGGTAGAGGGGAAGACATCCTCTACCCCACCTCGCATGGAGGTAGACAGGCTGCACTGCTTACCCTCCCGTGTTCCCTCCTACGGCCCTGTTGCTGTGCAAGTGACAGCCAGTATCACTGTAATTATAAGTAAACTTTTGGTCTCTGTATAGTCTGAATTACTGTCTCTGTAGTTTGATAGATCTTGATTAGCAGTAAAAATTAAAATTTCGTCGCCTTTCTTTAACCTTCCCTTGACGTGCCTATAACAGAAAAAAATAATTAATAGTCTAGTGACAATATGTCTTTCGTTCAGAAATTTGTACTCTCTAAATTAAATATAATGTTAATGATTTAGGTATTGAATGTAATGCATTTATGTGATGAAAATGCATATATAATATATATCTGTGTGAAAACAGCCTATTTGGCTTGAAGTCTAAGTTCCTATTACAGTGAAAGACATCGGTATTTCTTTGACGAGGTGGCGAGAGTAGGGGTGTCAGACATGAGTGTGTGAAACCCTCACAAATTTCGGCGCACACCTATCCCCTCTAACAACCCTCACTGCGGTGCCACAACCTCCCTTTCTTTCTCCATACCCATTCTGCAAACATCGAAGCACTTCATGCCAGTGTCGCTCTATCGTTAAGAGCTAACTATTGGTCTGAATTGGTCTATGCACATCCAAGTTGTATTCTATTAATATAATTTGTTCACTTTATTTATCACAAGTTAAATAAAATATGTTATTCAGTTGAAAGAATGGGTATCAAAGCCTAAATTATTTTTTTGTCATGATGAATTTAATAATCACGTCCTTGCTTGAACCGGAAAAATTAAATAAATAACATGGAAAAAGATTTAAAATTACGGCACATCATTGTGTTTTATTATGTTTTTTTAAGATCGCGCGATCGCGCTGTAAATAGCAAAGAATTTGCTGGCAGTAGTCAAAGCTCATTCATTACATGTGCACTGCTGTGAAGGTGTAAGGTGGTTCAGCCCGACACGGCCTGCCCTATAGCACGCATTCCTATGACATCGCGTCGGCCAGACGTAAGATAAGCAGCCCTCACGCATCTCGGCAGCAAACTCGGATAAGGTCGCTGTGGAGTTCGGGCGGCTTTGAATACAAGCCTTAATTAATTGTTGGCTGGAGTCTCAGGGGTTGGGAGTCTCAGCATCTCTGAACTGGATGGTCACCACCACGTAAGACAACATGAACGCCAGCGTCTGCACAAAGATACTTTCATAATCAATTCGGCTGCTCATCATTTTTAAAAATGAAATAATATTACCAGCAAATTAATAATTGAACGCCAGCTTTTGTGTCCTGAAAATATTTGATTTATTGAAAAAAATGCGTTCGAAAACTTAAAGCAACATCAAATCCAGCTCTCCGAGCTGAGTATCTTGATCGAAAGGAAGTTGAATGGCGAAGTCCCAGGAAGAAAGGGAAGAAATGTCTCTCACCATTTGTAATGAATAATATTGAAAGTGACTTTAGAAATATCACGATGTCTTGTTCAATAATAAGGGAAGGAATGACCAAAAGTTCACGTTAAATAGATTCTCTATGATTTAATAACAAAAAAGACGTCACATTGGTAGGCAGTGACTGAAAAGTATCTCTATAACTATAAACTTTGGGAAAAAAGTTTGTGCCCATGGAATATGGAATACGCATGCGTGAATATCTGGCACGATGCGTAGTTTCATAGCTTAGATGTATATTTTATTCCAATAAATCATCCAAATCGTCCAAATTTCTCACGTTTAGGAAAGAGCTCCGGCCGATGGCACCGAAGTTACACAGCGTCAGTTTGCAGGGCCTTTGTAGCGCGAGGACGATGCCTGCGTTGGGCTGCTGGATGAATGGATTTTATTATACGGTACAAAGAGACAATTTTCTTATCTTTTCCGACGAAACACAGTTAAAAATATATATTTTCTTATTACTTGAGTATGATTATCATATTATACGGTACGAAAAGAGAAATTTCTTGTCTGCTCCGACGAAACACCTTTAAAAATATGTATATTTTCATTAACTTGAATTTGATTTAACGTTATAATAGAATCCTACAATAAGCTCAGTGTGCTGGGATCATTCCATGCCACATGCATGAGAATAAATTGACGTATATGAGTCACGCGAATACAAAGATGGCATTTGTTCCCTTGTTGCTCCCTCATCTATTCTACTAGCTGATCTATAATTACGGCAGCTCTTTAAGTACTCACGTTCAGTTGTTGGTCGTCGGGTAAGTGATGGATGAACGTCCGCAGATTGACAGTGAACTCTTCTTCCTAATGAAGGAGCGACAAAAACTATGTTATTATGTGGAACGAACATTGTGTGTCATAACTTCCATCAAGTATTGGCNCGCCAGTTTCTGGTCAGAATCGGCAAGGAGGCCGGGCGGTTAAGCACAACAGAATTGTAGCAGTGAGTTGCGAGTTCGAGACCGCAAAATGCTGTGAATGTTCTGCGATGATAAGAATCGGCGACAGGCCTACGGCCTAATAAACGCTGCAACCGCTATTATTATTATTAAGAGAGCAGCCCTCTGATCAGAGTTCAAGACAGGACACACCAAATAGTATTAGTATATAGTATAGTATATAGTATAGTATAGTATAGTATATAGTATCCATATGTAGTATAGTAGTATTTTGTGATTATTACATGCTTATAGTCACTGATACAGAATGTCTAGCTTGTACAGAAGCTTGGTAGAGGGTGATCACATCATGTCTTACTGGTAGCACCAAGATGGATGTTGCCAACTGTGCCCTTTGCAGCAGGCCTGTCCTAGAAGGT
>NW_025934293.1:0-785 GCF_000764305.2 Hyalella azteca | reverse complement strand
GAGGTCAAGTGAGGTAAGCGTTACCATTTGTGACACGAGAGGTCAAGTGAGGTAAGCGTTAGCATTTGTGACACGCGAGGGCAAGTGAGGTAAGCGTTACCATTTGTGACACGTGAGGTCAAGTGAGGTAAGTGTTACCGTTTGTGACACGGGAGGTCAAGTGAGGTAAGCGTTACCATTTATTCCATGTTGTGACATCTTGTTCAAAAATTGAACAAGAAAATAGTTAATAAAATCTATTATCCGGTTTACAATCTAAGACGTATCAAGGAACAACTTCTGCCAAACAATACAAAATATTTAAACGTATACAAAAATAAGTAAACAAAATATTTAAAAGCTGAAAACACACATCGGAAGACCGGCATGCATGCATGTTGCGACATGTTTTACTGTGTAAAGTGAGTGACAAGCTATGGGAACCATTGTGTTTGAAGTACAACTGCAATTCATTTTCAATGGAGACAAAAATGGAATCTTTTATTGAAAGCACTCTAATAAAAGTTACTGATGTAGTTTTGTACACAGTACATCAATGAGGAAATATGGATTAAGAATGCCTAGATTTTGACAGAAACAATAACAATAAGTTAACAAAAATTTATAGAAAAAATCCAAACCGAATTATTGATCTCATGTCATTAATAATATCCAAGAGGATAGTATTAATGTCCTAATTTTTACCTACAAAAAAAAAATAAATAAACTTTTAGTAATATTTTAAAACGAATAGCAAATGCGGATTTCGTGCTAAATATGGGTTGGAACGGAGCTTTCATTAATAA
>NW_025934292.1:3058-27942 GCF_000764305.2 Hyalella azteca | reverse complement strand
CCATCACTACCTCTACCATCACTACCTCTACCATCACTACCACTACCATCACTACCACTACCATCACTACCACTACCATCACTACCACTACCATCGCTACCACTACCATCACTACCACTACCATCGCTACCACTACCATCACTACCATTACCTTCAGTACTAGTATTACTACCTCTACCATCACTACCTCTACCATCACTAACACCACCACCCCCCACAGGTACTGACGGCGCGCTGCTTCGCGGTGTACCGCCCCATCATCACGTCGCGGGTGAACTGGGTGCAGACGCTGGGGTTCGCGCTGCTGGCGGGGGTGCTGTGGTACCAGGCGCCCCGTACCGAGGAGGGCATCACGGACCTGCAAGGCTGGATGTTCTTCTCCACATCCTACTGGATGATGCACAGCCACTTCCAGGCCCTCAATACATGTCAGTCTTCCGTGCTAGCCATGTATTTAGCCCCTACACTGTCGTCTGTTGAAATAAACTTTGTTGATAATCTTGTGTGTGATTAAGTCCTAGTGATAGCCAACGTTGATTATCATTAGATATGAACGCTGTCATCGAATGCGGTATTTTCACCCATTATTTGTACTTGCATCACTGGTCCATAACCGTTATAATGTTAATCGCTTGGGTATTTGGTTTAAATGCATGTCTTTTGCGATCCTCCCGCGTGATATCGATCAATAAACGAACTTATGACTGGTAACTTTAACCACGGCAATAACACTTACTGTGTACATTTTTTGCAGTATTATAATTAACTTATGGTATAATTAACAACCGACCCTGCCAACAGTCCCGCGAGAGAAGGCGGTGCTGGAGAAGGAGCGGGGCAGCGGCTGGTATCGCATCAGCGCCTACTACATCGCCAAGACCCTCAGCGAACTTCCCCTCACCATAGCCCTGCCTTCCCTCTATTTCATCATCTCATACCCTCTGATGGCAGGCGTGTCCAATGCCCTCGTCATGCTGCTGCTTCTCCTTATGCTTCTCCTCAACGCCCTCGTGNGATAGGTATAAAGTTACATATTGGATGAAAAAAATCCGATAAATAGGTATAAAGTTACATATTGGATGAAAAAAGTCCGATAAATAGGTATAAAGTTACATATTGGATGAAAAAAATCCGATAAATAGGTATAAAGTTACATATTGGATGAAAAAATTCCGATAAATAGGTATAAAGTTACATATTGGATGAAAAAAATCCGATAAATAGGTATAAAGTTACATATTGGATGAAAAAATCCGATAAATAGGTATAAAGTTACATATTGGATGAAAAAAATTCCGATAAATAGGTATAAAGTTACATATTAGATGAAAAAAATCCGATAAATAGGTATAAAGGTTGAAAACTTGGACATTGGATGAAAAAATTCCGATAGATAGGGATAAAGATTAGAAACTTAAAATTGGATGAAAAAATTCCGATAATTAGGGATAAAGATTAGAAACTTAAAATTGGATGAAAAAATTCCAATAAATAGGGATAAAGGTTAGAAACTTAGAGAGAGATTGGGTGCAACCTGTAGCTTCTACTATAAGTAGGCTCTCTGTAATATGTTGGTACTGCAGACTAATGTCTTTTCTTCACTGAAAATTAAATGTTCAAATTGAAAGTTATATTTCGGGACCTTGAATATGTATTAATGACTGTAAAATACATTTTTGTTACATGCACGAGTACTTTTTAATCGAGAATACTGACTCGTACCCTTATTCTAAAGAACGAAAGGTCCATTCGTAACCTCCCAACCGAGTTTTGTTCCAAGTTATAATATCGTGCGTAATACAGTTGGTAAAAATCGTTTAAACAAACGAGAAGTTTTGTAAAAGCCAACTCCATGGCCCAGTATAAATAAACTAGTTGAAAATTAATCAATTTCTTCTAAATTAAGAATATATGGGTAAATTTTCAATGCAATGTTTAGGCTCGGGAAAGACGACATTGCTGAATGCTCTGAGCGGCCGAGTGCGGTGCGAGGGCTCCGTCTGGCTGGGGGAGCGGCCGCTGTCACGCAAACTGCGACACCTCGTGGGTTACTCCACCCAGCACGACCTCTTCCACCCACACCTCCGTCTGCGCCAGATGCTCCAGGTGCGAGATTTATATGATTTATTATATACTATATTCTCCTGTAATCTTTTCTGGTTCCACCCACACATCCGTCTGCGCCAGATGCTCCCGGTGCAACATTATTCTCCTGGGCCTATACTATCAAAAAAAGTTAAGAGATCGTAAGTTCAACAGCCAATCATTGACGGCCTTTCAAGCAAAATCTACCAATCATAGACAAGAAAATAGAGCGTAAGTACTTACGTTCACTTAGCGAGTCTTGAAAGTATGGCCCCAGATATGTCACTTTATCATCTTTCACCATAACGCTTATATCTGCATCACTTATATTTAATAACCATTTGATTTTTTTGTTTCAAAAGTAACTATACTTTTGAAATAAAAACTGAGTACATAAATGCCATTTGGTTTCATCATTATTCATACTTAGTTATCTGTGCTACCGCATAAATACCATTTATTTTCATCATTACCCATACTTAGTAATCTGTGCTACCGAGTATAACAGTGTACATTTGTCGCGCAGTTCAAAAAAATTAGTATAATATGTATGTTCGTGGCTCGTGCTGATTTTTTATTAAACCTTGTTCAACAAATCCTTTATTATACCATTTGTTTTCATCATTATCCATACTTAGTACTGTGCTACCGAGTATAAGACAGTACATTAATTAATTATTTGTGGTGCAGTTCACCGCGGAGCTGCGGTTGCCCCACGCGATGTCGCAGGCGCAGAAGGTCGCCGCCGTGGACGCCGTCATCGACCTGCTCGGCCTGCAGCACTGCCAGGAAACCAGTCAGTCCTGCCGTCCTGCCGCGACATTATCCTCTCATGCAGGATGCGCCATTATCATCCATTTTAGTCTCTTAATTATATGTCATTATCACACATTTTTCTTATCACCATTATCACCCATTTCTCTTATCACCATTATCACCCATGGGCCTGCAGCACTGCCAGGAAACCAGTCAGTCCTGCCTTGACATTATCCTCTCATGCAGGATGTGCCATTATCATCCATTTTAGTCTCTTAATTGTCTGTCATTATTGCCCATTTCTCTTATCACCATTATCACCCATGGGCCTGCAGCACTGCCAGGACACCAGTCAGTCCTGCCATCCTGCCGCGACATTATCCTCTCATGCAGGACGTGCCATTATCATCCATTTTAGTCTCTTAATTGTCTGTCATTATCGCCCATTTCTCTTATCACCATTATCACCCATTTCTCTTATCACCATTATCACCCATGGGCCTGCAGCACTGCCAGGAAACCAGTCAGTCCTGCCTTGACCTTATCCTCTCATGCAGGACGTGCCATTATCATCCATTTTAGTCTCTTAATTGTCTGTCATTATTGCCCATTTCTCTTATCACCATTATCACCCATTTCTTTCATAGTCTCTTTATTGCCGGCCATTATCTTTAATTTAAACCAGTTCATTGCCGGCCATTATCTTTTATTCTAATTTGTTCATTGCCGGCCACCATCTCTTATTCCATCAATTTCATTGAAAGCCATTATTATTTACTCCAGTCTATTCATTGCTGGCCATTATCTTGCCGTGACGCTCAATACTCGATGGAAATTTCAAAATTGTCAACATCGTTCATGTCATCAAGATGAGTTATGATGCGTTCGCCAGTTATCGCAGTTAGTCATCGTTCACCATTGTCCTCCGTCAGCTATTGTACTTTCTCGTTAATCTGAATAGTTTATTCTACATTTTAACATCTTGTACATAAAAGTTTCTTTTGCCAAATGTTATTATAATAGGTG
This sequence comes from Hyalella azteca, assembly GCF_000764305.2. NCBI lineage: Eukaryota > Metazoa > Arthropoda > Malacostraca > Amphipoda > Hyalellidae > Hyalella > Hyalella azteca. Next base: position 24,075 of record NW_025934292.1, on the reverse strand, counting down.
TGTCGATCTATTGCCTCATACTTTATTTTCTCATAACCTGAAAAGCTTATTGCATATTTTTATACATATAAGTTTCTTTCACCGAAGCTTTTAATATTAGTTAATATTTATCATTGTCACCCCTCGCTATTACAATCTATTGCCTCTTACTTTATTTTCTCATGATCTGAATAGCTTATTGCATATTTTTAAACCTAGAGGTTTCTTTTACCGAAGCTTTTAATATTTGTTAATATGGTAATTATCATTGTCACCCCTCGCTATTACAATCTATTGCCTCTTACTTTATTTCTCATTATCTGAATAGCTTATTTGAACATTTTTGTACCTATAAGTTTCTTTTATCGAAGCTTTTAATATGTTTTAATATTTATCTCTGTCACCCCTCCCCATTATTCACCCCTCATATGCAGTCATCGGGGATGCCACGGTCAGAGGGACTGTCGGGCGGGGAATGTCATATTCTGATAAGCTTATTGCATATTTTTGTACTTAGAAGTTTCTTTTACCGAAGCTTTTAATATTTGTTCGTATTTATCTCTGTCACCCCTCGTAACTATTCACCCCTCATGTCATCCTCCCCTCTTGCAGTCATCGGGGACGCCACGGTCAGAGGACTGTCGGGCGGGGAGCGTAAGCGCGCCTCCATAGCGTGCGAGCTGCTCACGGACCCGCCCGTGCTGGTGCTCGATGTGAGTATTCTTAGAATAGAATAGAATATAATAGAATCGAACATGAATATAATAGAATATAATAGAAGTGTCGGCACTGAAGAAATAGACCCATGGCCTGTTGCCGATTCTTGAATTTTTCGTGACTTGATTCACAAGGGATCCGGCCTTATGAACCCGATCTGTCCATAACTGACGATTGATTGAGATAGCTGCTGGACTTATTGCCTAGTCCGTAATTTGCTAGGCATTTTAAGACTGAACATATATGCTCCTGCATTGCTTCGTCTGGACTTATTGCCTGGTCCGTAATTTGCTAGGCATTTTAAGACTGAACATATGCTCCTGCATAGCTTCGTCTAGTCTGTTCTTGAAGGCGTTCATACTTCTTGATTTACTTATATTTATTCCAACACTTTTCTCTTCAACTTCACTTCTTGTTTGTTTGTTTGTTTCCTACTACAAATCTTATAATCGATATTTAACACACTTCTACCTGTCCCATCGATCTGAAATTTTGCACACTTGCGTAAAGTTGGAGACAATACATGAATCAATTTAATGAATCAATCAAACAGAATAAGTAATTAAAAAATGTTGAGAAATTTTTTATGTATATTTGAAAAAATTGAAAAAATGTATTTTTTTTATATTTAAAAATAAGTTAAGAAATTCATTGTACATGTGTAACATCGGAGACACTGGCTTCTTTAGAAGTGTTGTCTTTTGAAAAGTAATTTTTAAACGCATATTATTCATGTTACATCTTTGAAGCATGAGTGAAGTAATGTTGGAATTTACTTATTTACTTTTATTTGTTCAAGTTACTTATAATTAGCAAGGTTGAACTCGAATCATCTCGGTAAATGATTCAACTTATTTCTTATTCTTCTAGTCTTCTTCCATTAACAAATTAACATCAGTAACTAATCACTCGATTTTCTTAAATTAATACCTAATTGAATAAATCTTGAAGCCTGCTGTAAGATATCTTCGATATCTTACTTCTGTAATATTTATCTACATTTGACATGCATCATTCTTAATATCATCGTTAAACTCGCTTGAAAAGGATAGTGATCAGTTTTAGATGATTGATGGGCAGTGTTTGATGTGTTACCTCCTCAGCACTCACTCCCTCAGCACCCACTACCTCCCTCAGCACCCACTCCCTCCCTCAGGAGCCCACCTCAGGGCTGGACGCCCACGCGGCCCACTCCCTCATCGCTAACCTGAAGGCGCTGGCGGTGCAGGAGGGGCGCGCCGTGGTGCTGTCCCTCCACCAGCCCTCCTCCAGGATTTTCCATATGTTGGACACCGTCCTGCTGCTGGCCAAGGGACAGGTCATTGTTGCCTTCACTTTGTTACCGTATATATCTTTGTTACCATATCGTCTTTATTATCATATCGTCTTTGTTATCATAGCATCTTTGTTACCTTATCGTCTTTGTTGCCATATCGTCTTTATTATCATATCGTCTTTGTTATCATAGCATCTTTGTTACCTTATCGTCTTTGTTGCCATATCGTCTTTCTTATCATATCATCTTTGTTATCATATCATTTTTATTCATATCCTCTCTGTTATCATATCATTTTTATTATCATATCCTCTTTGTTACCATATCGTCTTTATTATCATATCGTCTTTGTTATCATAGCATCTTTATCATATCGTCTTTTATTACCTTATCGTCTTTGTTGCCATATGATCTTTATTAACCTATCATCTTTGTTATGATATTATCTTTGTTATCATACCATCTTTGTTACCATACCATCTTTGTTACCTTACACTTTTCATAGTACAAATTATAAGCCTGACGACATATCCAACTTGCAGCCCGCGTATCTTGGCCCCAGCGGAGACGTGGCCCCATACATGGCCCAGCTGGGCCTACCAATCCAGCCGAACTACAACCCTGCGGACTTCTTGTGTAGGTTTAAACACGTGCCTTGTGGGCCCTTAGACCGGCCTTGAGCCTTTTCAACGTGTCTTTGATGCCTGTGTGCTATGAATAGTCAAATATACAGCTGGCACGCATATAGTACCGTCAACTGGGGTGACTTCGGCCGCCGGGGTGACTTCGGCCGCCGGGGTGACTTCGGCCGCCGGGGTGACTTCGGCCGCCGGGGTGACTTCGGCCGCGTTTTTTTATTTTGTTTTGCAACCAAAAGCGGGGTCATAAACGATGGCCAAAGTCACTCCGGCGTTTATGACCTGGTTTACGCCCCTGGCGTTTATGACCTCGACGTTTACGACCCCGTTTTTGTTTGCAAAACAAAATCAAAAATGCGGCCGAATTCACCCCAGTTGACGGTATTTAAGTAGACGAATATATAGCTGGCACGCATATATGATTGTAGTAGACGGATATAGCTGGCACGCATATAGGTAGTATTCTAGTAGACGAATATAGGTATAGCTGGCACGCATATGACGAATATGATGGTGGCAGACGAATAGGATTGTCAAGTTTGATGTAAAGATCAGATCTGAAATTAATTAATTTACGTCGTGCAGTGGAAGTGGCCACCGAATACTCTGAGCGTCTGATACGTCACTACTCGGAGACGCATCGACCAGGCAACGTCGTACGTCAGTCCAAGAACCCTCCTCCGTGGGTCTTCCATCAACGTCTCTCGTCACTCTCTGCGTCGCAATCCAAGCCCATTCTACGCACCGACGTTGACGACGAGGATGCTTCGTCGTCTCATGAACGTCTGGACGTCGGTCAGGAGCTTCCAGATTACCGGGACTTGCAATATTCGAGGCTCACGAACGCGAACGGTTATCCGCACTCCGTCGTTATTGACGTTCCGGATGAACGTTTGACGCAGCGTTTAAGCAACGTTCAACGCTGCGCATGTGGAAATATCGTTCAGTTATCTCTCGACGTTCTCCCATCAGTCGATGGCGAGAACCATTGTTCAGAAATTATTAGTTCCCCGTATCCCATAGACTTTTCGCCATCATCTACTGTAAGATTTCCGTCGGAAATCGCCGTTTCTAACCTCGATTACGAGTCTTCAGCACACCTCTTCGTTTGCGATGACTGCATAAAAATGAAGAACCATCAGCATCTCATCCACGATGGGCGAGATCGTGATTTAGTGGACTCGAGAGGAGGTCTTGACCTGGGGGATGATGATAGTGAACACCATCATGATCTGCAGAGATCTTCTTCTTTCCGAGGATTTAATGTCATTAGATCCTTGCCTGCTCCTCTGTCGGAGGATGCTTGTCTTAACAGTGAGTGTTCGGGGAGATCTGGCCATAGATATGGTAATCTTGGAATAAAGATGCCGTTAATACAATGGTGAACAATGATGCCGTTAATACAATGGTGAAAAATGATGCCGTTTATTGAAAGTATTTATTATATTATTTATTTATTGGAGTACTAGTAATTTATTTTATTATTGTATTGGCCATAGATATCTTGCTAGGTAAATAAAAATTCCGTATATATTGTAAACTTGACCATGAATCACTGCTTCTGTTTCAAAGTAGACATTTATTTATTTGCTGGTGTTTCATAAGCCATCATTAAACTTAATGCTCACTCCTCAGAGGGACCGGGGAGACCGACAGACGAGGCCCCGCGGGGCACTTTGCCCGACACGCGCACCACCAGATCCGTCAAGCGGGGTACGTAGCCCTGCTACATCATTCACTTGTGTCGCCCTGCTACCTCTGTCACTTAAGTCGCCATTGCTAAATCATTCACTTAAGTCGCCATGGCTACATCAGTGCCGCTTGAATCACGAAATCGAAACAACTTTATTATTATTACGTGGGAATCGAACCCCATAAATTGCAGCTCAGACCAGTTTGAGTTTTTATTGACATTTAGCGAGTTTATTGCAGTATTCTCATCATGACGTCCCATGTAACGTTTCACGTGTCCCAGCAGACGAGAGCGACAGCGGCCGTGAGTCGTGCAGCAGCGACCACAGCGACGTAGCGTCGTGCTCCGCGGCCTCCGTCGCGCCCTTCGCGTCATCGCGACGTCACTTGCGTCTCTACGCCGCCGACGCGCGCTGGCCTGCGTCGTACTGGACCCAGTGTCGGGTAAGGCAACCTGCTGGAGCAAGGATTGTTTGTTATTGTAATATAATTCAAACCTGACCTGTATAATTGAAACCTGACCTGTAATATATGCGCGCTGCTTCGCGGTGTACCGCCCCATCATCACGTCGCGGGTGAACTGGGTGCAGACGCTGGGGTTCGCGCTGCTGGCGGGGGTGCTGTGGTACCAGGCGCCCCGTACAGAGGAGGGCATCACGGACCTGCAAGGCTGGATGTTCTTCTCCACATCCTACTGGATGATGCACAGCCACTTCCAGGCCCTCAATACATGTCAGTCTTCCGTGCTAACCATGCACTTAGCCCCCTCCATGCTAGCCATGCACTTAGCCCCCTCCATGCTAGCCATGCATTTAGCCCCCTCCATGGAGGGGCTACTGGATGATGCACAGCCACTTCCAGGCCCTCAATACATGTCAGTCTTCCGTGCCTGTCATGCATTTAGCACCTGCACTGTCGTCTGTTGAAATATTTGTTGATAATCTTGTGTGTGATTAAGTCCTCGTGATAACCAACGTTGATTACCATTATACATTATATACCCACGCCGTCATCGAATGCGATACTTACGCTCATTTCATCACTGGTCCATAACCGTTATAGACCAGTGATGCAACCGTTAACGGTTATGATGTTAATCGCTTGGGTCTTTGGTTTAAATGCATGTCTTTTGCTATCCTCCTGCGTGATATCGATCAATAAACGAACTTATGATTAGTAACTTTAACTACGGCAATAACAGTTAGTGTATAATTTTTTTGCACTATTATAATTAACTTATGGTATAATTAACAACCGACCCTGCCTACAGTCCCGCGGGAGAAGGCGGTGCTGGAGAAGGAGCGGGGCAGCGGCTGGTATCGCATCAGCGCCTACTACATCGCCAAGACCCTCAGCGAACTTCCCCTCACCATAGCCCTGCCTTCCCTCTATTTCATCATCTCATACCCTCTGATGGCAGGCGTGTCCAATGCCCTCGGCATGCTGCTGCTGCTCCTCATGCTTCTCCTCAACGCCCTTGTGGCTCAGGTTAGCAACTGCCAGCTCGCGGTGGGATTTAGATTTTTAAAGATGTTTGTGCCTTGGTTACCACTGTACATATAAGGAAAAATGAAATGAAATTTTGTGTTCCAGAAGAGTGTTCCTGTGAACAAGATGTGAATGTTTAATAAACAGTAAAACTGTGCAGAAATTAAATGTTTCGTTCAACTCTGGTGTCATAACGTACACTGCTGACAAGAGATGTAAAAAAATGCAGTTGCATACACAACGTAATTATGAACGTAATGAAGGTTTACGCTTAAGCAGAACGTCGGGCTGCTGGTGTCGGTGACGTTTTCTGAAATACCCACTGAAACGACGATATAAATAATTTAAGAGCGTTCATATAATTTGTAAGCACGCTTATAAATTATTAACGAAGTGAATTATACGTTTGAACAGAGCGTGGGACTGCTGGTGTCGGTGACGTTCTCGGACATTGAGCACTGCTGGGCGGTGAGTGCCCTGATCACGCTCTTCCAGCAGCTGTTCGGAGGCTTCCTCTCCACGCGCGTGCCTCCATGGATGGAGTGGGCGCGCTACCTCTCCATGGTGCAGTACGCCTACACCAACATGTGCTACATCGAGTTCTCCATGGGGCTCCCTGTCGCGTGAGTACTGTCGAGTCTCGTTTCTAAAAGATTCCTTTTCAACAAAATATTGATTTTTAGAATTTTTGAAACGTCAGCGCGGTAAATGCGCATAAACTGAATAATAGTATATGCAATAGTATTACGGTGTCAACTGTAATTAAGCTGTTAGATTTTTCGACGACTCTCAAACTCGCAAAATATTCATAGCCTCTTGGCCGATTAGACCAGATCAATCGCAGAAAGACGGGATCGAACCCACAACTTTTTTCTCCAATCTTGGTACTCTGAACTGTAACCACTGAACCACCCTACCCAGAAACACAATTGTCCTGCAAACTCACTACGGTACTTTTCAATTAGTTCTACCAAGAACAGCACAAATTAATCAGACACAAGGACCTCATTGAGCGAGCATTTTGCGCTATACGAAAATTTGCGTTCTAAGTTTCAAGTCACAACCAAAGAATTGAAGAATTCTTTTTCATCTGATCCGTAGCCGTCTTACTCCTAAGTTCTTAAAACCAAGACATAAACCAAAGACTGAAACTCTTGCCTAGATTAATCGTCAGTCAGCGTTCTACAGTTCTTCCTGTACCTGTAGGTGCGCCGCCGAGCTGTCACGGTATCCGTCCTGCGCGTCGGGCAACACAACCGTCGTGCCCGTCGCAGAGATCCTCGCCTCCACCGGCGTCTCTGGGTCCTCTATAGGCCCCTCCGTCGTGTGGATGAACACCGCAGCGCTGGTCCTGTACCTGGTGGTGGCGAGGCTCCTAACTTACCTTGTATTAAGATACCGATACCGTCCTAAGTATTAATAGTTAATTATTTAGGCGATGTTTGTTAGAGGTGCGCTATGTAAACCACGGAATGCTATCCGTTCTGAATCATCTCATGGCTTCTTAGTCTCAGGATATTCTTCATGATCAGGATTTTCTGAAATTATTTTGGATGAATTAGTCCAATTAATTCAAGGAAGAAATTCGAATTAAATCTCCAATCTAAATAAATTTCAATTAAATTTAGAATATTTGACTTTGAATATACGTTAATGAAAAAGTGCAACTGTTGAAGAATTTGTCTGTGAAGAAAGCGTCAACCACTGCTACAATGTATAAAACTTATCATTATTCAGATGCTATGCGATCCATTACTTAGGAACTCAATATGATATGTAAGGACCGCGTGCTTGTTTGTATATTTCTCAATAAGTACGGCTAAATTATAACTAGCCATTTATCAATTTTAATCGCCAATTTTAAAATCAGCACAAATAGGCAGTATATTGAATGTATATAAATTATCCCTTGCAATGATTGATGAATAGTTCCATGCTCGTGAGTGCAAAGTTTTCGGTTAAATAAAAGCTTGGATAAATGAATAATATCAAATCGAATAGTGTTGTACAATTTTAAAGGTTCGAACATTTTCATTATAGTAGCATAATAGCTGAGCGTGCTGTGAACTGCCAGCATGACGGTACGTCGAACTTTACTCTTAGCGACATATTCCGAACTTTGTGCTTGTTCAGGCGTGCTTGTTTCATTTGTGCGAGGTTCGCAATCGTATGCTTTTACGTACTATCGCCTTTAATTTTGGATTTATGTGCCCTCTTCGATCTTGCAGTGGCACATCGTTGCAACTCAGAATCTTGGGATTTGTTTGTTCACTGTATTTTGGAACAGAGGATCCTTTACGTTTCTTCCTCATTTCGTTATGTGAACCTAAGAATTTAGTGCGCTTCTCGCTTGCCATCATGGAACTAAGAATGTTGTACGCTTTTCACTTGTCATCTTGGGAACGAAGAATCTAGTGCGCTTTTTCACTTGCCATTGGAATGAAGAATCTAGTGCGCTTTTCGCTTGCCATCTTGGGAATGGAGAATCTAGTGCGCTTTTTNAAATGAAGAATGTAGTGCGCTTTTCGCTTGCCATCTTGAGAACGAAGAATCTAGTGCGCTTTTCGCTTGCCATAGAGGGAACGAAGAATCTTGTACGCTTTTTCACTTGCCATATTGGCAACTAAAAATCTTGTACGATTTTTACTTGCCATCTTAGGAATGAAGAATCTTGTACGCTTTTTCGCTATACGAGTCATCTTTTGAACTAAGATATATGTGCACTTATTCACATGCCATCAATGGGACTAAGAATCATTTTTGTACCTTCGGTCGCTATTCTTTTTGGAATGTATTATCTTTTCACCATTGTCTTGGCACCTCAAGTTCTCTGTTTAATCGTTATTCCTTGGTAGAAGCGCCTCCTTAGTATCCTTGAATTTAAGTTACCACCGAATTCGTAAAATGCAGTTGACCCGACGAAATCGTGATCAGGTAGGAACATGGCTGTGATTTTAGAATGTGTGTAGGCTTTCCATTAAATCTTATTGTAGTCTTATTATTATCGAAAATCTAGCCATGTCTTTCGAATGCATCGCTACCGCCAACTTTAATACCATAAAACGCAGCTATGTTTAATTATAACTTTCCGAAACTGCACAACTAACTGGTGACTTTCTTGGACTTTGAATAATCGTTGAATATTTGACTTTGCTGTGATATTTTGACATACGCGGTACCTGCTACCTCTCCGACTCGTGATCTGTGACCTAACTTCGACCCAGAATTCATCTCGTGAATTTAAAAGTTGTTGTACGTTGGCGGTGGCAGTGCCGGTGTTGGTAGTTCTGCGTTAGCGTTGTAGCTCCTCGAATTGTGCAGCACAAAATATTCCAACATTTAAATGAAGGCTGTTATTTGTGGTTATATTTAGAGGGCAATAGGGCAGTTCGTGTAGACCAAGAGGTACTGAGAGACCAATTGAAGTGATTCGTGTAAACCAAGAGGTAATATGTCACCAACTAGGGTAATTCGTGTAGACCTGAAGGTAATGAGAGACCAATTGAAGTAATTCGTGTAGACCAGTAGACCAAGAGGTAATATGTCACCAACTAGGGTAATTCGTGTAGACCTGGAGGTAATGAGAGACCAACTGAAGTAATTCGTGTAGACTAGGGGGTGATGAGAGGTTAACTGGAATAAATCTTGTAGATTAGGGGTAATGAGAGGTTAATTGAGGTAATTTGTGCTTTTAAAGGCAAATAGAGGGCAACTGTGATATTTTCGTGTAGAAGATTTTATGGTGATTTAGTTGCGAACTGGGATAGGTGACGGGTCCGGAGTATTGTGGGCAATTCGTGAAGTGAGTGAAGTGAACAAATTGGTGGAGTTTGTAGATGGTTTAGTGGTGATGCGGGGACGAATCGAAGCAGTTAGTGAAGATAGTTTGTGAGGCAAGTACTCGTAGTTCGGTACAGTACAGGTTTAGAAGTGATTCGGCGGTGCAGTTCGTGCTGATGGTTAATTGGCGAAGTACGATGAACTAACTTGATCCGTAAGGATGATGATACTGATGTAGGCCATATACAATTTTGGAATGATCCTGTAATCGAAAGGTAATGCTTTCTCTGCTCTTGTACATATTACGCCCTCATGGTGATAAATTTGTACAGTCGTTCAGATTAGTTATACCGTGTACAGAAAAAACGACGACTTCCCAAGAATATCATCTCCCAGAAATACAACTCATCAAGCCCCGATTTAATCACCCCGAGTTAAACATTCCTTCATAAAATAGTATTAAAAATTGATGAAAATGTAATGTATTCAACTCCATATTTTCATTTTTTTTCAGTGACCTAACGACTAAATTTTCAGTCAAATTCTGTGTCTAGGCATTGAGAGCGGCAACATGCGGCCACTTTATTCAGTAGCTTTAAGGTTCCGGTGCTAATATATTCACTAGCTTAGTTCGTAGAAATATCATGAAAAGCTGTTAACGTATTACGTAATTTGTAGAGGGCCTTCTGAAATTCGTATTCGTAGCTCGCCCACCCTGCCTCGGCGGGGTGAACAAAAATCATATTAATTAAAATTTTCATCAGAGTCTTTCTTCTGGAGGATAATATCCAAATCCTCCTAATTCTCCAAAAAAATCATATTGTATCATTTTGCAAATTGTATCATTGCATCATCATCGAGAACGATGCTTGTAACTGCGCCATCGAGATTTTGGGTCGCGCCCAACGTTGCTCAAATTTCCCATCATGGTAGATGATGCTGGTCTCTTTTGTACATTTTCTGTCAATTCTTCTCCCTTTTACATTCCGCTTCGTAGTTTTGTTTTTCATAAGTAATTAGTGTCATTCTTTTAATAGCTATTCCGCCGTTGCTGGTTCGACGGTCGCGAATGGCCTCGAATATTTTAATTTTCTCTGGAATAATTTGTTTACTATTTAAATGCTCTCGGTTTACTACTTAAACGGTTCGGTGCAAAGACTAGACCTCGAGCGTGTAAAATTCTGATCCAGCTTCCACTGAAATTCAAAATCAAACTTATTCGTGTTTAAACTTGTTTTTATATTTTCTTTTTAGAGACTTAAAAAGGTAATTAATAATAAATTATTGAAAAAACTTGTTCCCTTGTTTGTATTTCATCGTAGAAGAATGTTATTTGTGTCAAATATAAAAAAATTGTTGAAATTTTCTTGTTGAATATCAGTTTTTCATATTTAAAAATTTTTTTTCTTTCAGTAAGTGTTATTGCTTCTCCTCCCATCCTATTTGCTGCTTCAGTTAACGAATCATGTATTTAATAATAATAAAAGATGGGTCACGGAAAAGATGGGTCACGGGTGCTATATCTCAAGTCAGAACTCCGTTCCATTTTAGTGTTTAATTTTTATACGAATTTTTCAGAGGTGAATAAAGTTTGATGTGATTACCGGTAGCTGTTAATGTTCTTGTTGTTTTATATATATTGTGCGAGGTGAATTGAAGCGTCATCATGCCAATAAAAATAGTCCTTTCTGACCAATAAATTTATTACGAGTTTTTTCCTGGCTTTCATTTCGTACACGTGGCATGTCTTCAACATATGTCCAACATGTCTTCAACCTTTTTTTGACGCGCTGTTCAAGTTACCGTAAGCACTCTAACAACTTGAGATATAGATAAGAATCAGTAAGCTAATCAGTGACACTAAACGTGTCTAATTGAACAGCATAACTTTCAACTGTAACGCCCTGCTAAAACTTGTCTCAAGAAACAAACTTACATTCAACCGATAATTTTTAATTGAGATTTTTATATTCGATTGGATTTAGTCTGAAAATGATCAAGGATTATAAAGAATTTCGACGCTTAAAAGTCACTTGAGAAGTGACCATTAACTATTATTATTTTTATTCACTATTATTGATCACTGGACACGATTCATGAAGAATACGATTTTTAATGCCTTTACTCAGAGAAGTTAATGGGTCCTTTTGTCCAAATCGTAACACACTGTCTATATTTTATATCCAATTTTAGCCCATTGGTCGGGCTAAAATTGGTCATGATGACTAATTTTCACTGTTCCCTTTACCACGTTTTACTGATTTTCACTTTCAGAGCTGTTAAATTGTTAGGTACCAATTAAACCCAGTTTAGGCAAGGGGCTTTATGGACTAGTTTCCAGTGCTCCTATAAGAATAAATAAGAAAGAAAGAATTTTATGCGTGGACTTAAATTCCCGATCATGCGGCGCGAAAATCGATAGAAACATCGCCGGAAGACGTAGTCCAGTTTCAATACTTCGGTTAAGGTCCATAATTATGCCTTCATTTCCAAGGTCCCGGATCTCATTCATTCCTGGAATTTTCAGTATATATTAACGGCCTGGACACGTGCATGCACGCGGTAATAAATGTGGGTCAAAACCCTGCAGTGTACCAGCGCGAGCAAGTATAGATTGAAGAAAGTATTCTTTACATGAAATTTAGAATGCGAATCCCACCTCAACTCACATTTATAGCTGAATTATAGAAAAGGGATCTATTGTTTAGGGTCAGATCTACTGTGTTAAGCGTCAATATGAATGGGTGTACATTTTAAAGTGCAACACATTGATTAACTTAAACATTGTATGATTTCCGAATAAAGATATGCATTTGTACCTTATATTCATATTCTTCAGGTTTATTAACCCAGATTACGAGCATGGGAAATTAGTTATAGCATTGACGAGGCTAATTCAATATATTTTCAATTTCGCTTATGTATTAACACTTAATTGAATTCTAACAATTTGTAGAAGGTTTTCCCGGTTAAGTGCATTGGATATGTTAGTAACAAGGATACAAATTTCTTCCGTATCTACGGTCAGCCCTCGTGGATATGACGTCAACCTTTCATGGGGGTGGGATCGATATACCTGCCTCCCTCATCCCTACTCCCCTCCTTATTCATCCCCATCACACATTCCCCAAGGCTGTTGGAATGAGGCCGAGTTCAGCAGGGCATTCATCCTCAGCTGAGTTATGCATGTGATTGATATTTGGTCATTGATAATGTTTGTTTTAATTCCATTAATTGATGGAAACATTCAATTTAATTAAATATGTTTTGAATTAGAATGGTTTTAAAAAGTAGTCTTAAGAAAGATATCACACTGAATTCAAAGTTCCTAATGAAATCGATTCAAGTTCGACTTGAATTATTAAAAAAATTGCCACCAAATAAATTGGAAGAATTAACGACAGAATAGTAGTTTTGGCAGATACTTAAATGCTGGGGACGACTTCCGTAGACTTCCATTTAAGCATTTACTCTACTTTTTCATCTGAATTGCAATCAGTACAACTTCAGAGTCATTACAATGCTGTGTTTCCAATACTGATTTATTATCTTATTCTCAGAAACATACTGTGGTAATGGAACTGTTGATAAATTCATCAGAGTTACATATATATAGTAATTTGGTAAATGGACGAAATAATAAAAGACTTCTGATCCCATTATTACCTTTCTTTCATTCTCAAAACTATATGCATCAAAATACTCACGGATCTCCGTATTAGTCCCAATGGTCGGTTGCCACATGCAGAAAGCCCGTCTGCTTCATCCGTTAACCTCATTGCTGACAGGTGGTAATTTACGGTGCTTCCTATTTGTCATTCGCATCACATCTCGTCAGATACAAGCACGTGAACCTTTCACGGACGTCCGGAAAACACTGATGACCCTGACCCCGCCGGTGGCAGCCAATCAGAGCCCGGCCCGCTGACGCTAGGGGATACTTAAGCATTCAACGCGCATCCAGCGCGGCCAGTGAGCAAGAAGTCGGCGTGTATAACGCATTTCGAATATCACGAGAAAGAAGAAATTGAGGATTAGGAATTAATTTTGATGGTTATTTTTAAAAGAAAGATAGAAATCAAATTACACAGAGAAAGATTACTTTTTTGTATTAATGTTTAAGGGCTAACCGTTGTACTTACAAGAGATTCATTTGACACGGAAGCCGCCAGTGCGAAAAAATTTTTTGCAAGAAATCACTTAATCATGAGTTACATCAATAGAATATTTTATTATTTTTAATTAAGAATAAATAAGAGGTTCTTAAAAATCAGCAATGTTCTACGAGTTAAAGTATTGTATCAGCTTCTAGCAAGTGCATAAAAGTTCTGAATCGTTAAGTGCATGGCAATTTTTCTCTGAAATTTTGTTGTTATTGAGTCGTGCATGTAACATTGAGCGGATCAGTGGATGTAACGTTCGCCAGCATTTTTTCAATAATCTCAGAATCAGCTACCACGTATATGAGTGTTTCTAATCATAAATTCTTCTTCCCTTTCAGATATATATAATATTGAATTACGAAATCCATTTGCATGATAGAATCATGCTTAACCCTTGCAGAGCTCCTGCTAGACTTAATGTAGCTCCTTCAGCCATTTTGTCAGCCATGTTGCTCGCGATGTTACCAGCCATACCGTCAGCCATCTCATCAACCATACCAAGAGTGACGCGATCATCTGGTCCAACAGCCAGGCGATCAGCCATTCTACCCGCCATGTTGAATATTGTTCTGACAGCAATTTTGATTTCGAGTGCAAAAACCACCGCGCAAAGTATTGCTATCACGAGGGAGAACGATGCGGTCTCTTATCACGGATACAAACTTTACCGGGCCAGCGTATTTCCAGGTTTGTATTTTAGTACAATATAAATACTTTCTGTTTGAAAAATATAAATACAGTAGTTCTTAGTAATTGATGTGTAGTAATGTACTCCATATTGTTTCCTCCGAACGAGAATCTCGAATAAGAAAATTTTATATGATTTGGGGTATCAACTTGTTCTCTTTTATTTCCTACGAATTTGTCTTCATTAACTATGGCTGCCCTAAGCATATAATTTTGACTATTTAATGATACCATGATATTTTAATACTGTTTATAAAATTTGTAGGCATCTACTTCATATGGTTTCCAACGAACGAGGATCTCGAGTGAGAAAATTATATAAGATCTGGGGTATCAACTTGTTCTATTTTCTTTCATAAGAATTTGTATTAATGAACTATGACTTAGCATATTATTTTGACTATTAATGATGCTGTGATATTTTAATACAATTTACAAAATTATTTTTTCAACGTTGTTTTCATGGTTTCTCCAATCGTCATTGCAGGCCAGCTGCCGATCGTTGACTCGCTGGACGGCGCCGATGGCGTCGAGATCTGGAATTGGTTGTACAAACCCGATAATTTTACGTATGAGATGGACGTGCTCTCCGCCCCTGAGAGGGACAAACAGGTGTGATACGGTGGGATAAGTAAGCTTGAGACTTCTAAGCAATTGGGAATGATTTGTTCATATAAGATGGACGTTCTCTCCACCCCTGAGAGGGACAAACAGGTGTGATACGGTGGGATAAGTGAGCTTGAGACTTCTAAGCAATTGGGAATGATTTGTTCATATAAGATGGACGTACTCTTCGCCCCTGAGAGGGACAAACAGATGTGATACACGAGGATAAGTTAGCATATGACTCCTTTGTTCTAGGGGGACTGATTAGTTTGTATGAGATTGACGTTCTCTCCGCGCTTGATCGAGAGGGACAAACAGGTGTGATACATGAGGATAAGTTAGCATAAGACTCCTTTGCTAGTGGGAGTGATAAGTTCGTATGAAATGGATGTACTCTTCGTCCCTGAGAGGGACAAACAGGTGTGACAAATGAGGATAAGTAAGCATAAGACTCTTTTGCTAGTGGGAGTGATTAGTTCGTATGATATGGACGTACTCTTCGTCCCTGAAAGGAACAAACAGGTGTGATACGGGGGGATAAGTAAGCATAGGACTCCTTTGCCAGTGGGAGTTATTAGTTCGTATGATATGGAAGTACTCTTCGTCCCTGAAAGGGACAAACAGGTGTGATACGGTGGGATAAGTAAGCATAAGACTCCTTTGCTAGTGGAACTGATTAGTTCGTATGAGAGGGACGTAATCTCCACGCCTGAGAGGGACAAACAGGTGTAATACATAAGGATAAGTAAGCATAAGACTCCTTTGCTAGTGGAACTGATTAGTTCGTATGAGATGGACGTTCTCTCCGCGCTTGAGAGGGACAAACAGGTGTGATGCATGAGGATAAGTTAGCATAAGACTCCTTTGCGAGTGGGACTGATTAGTTAGTGGGACGTTCTCTCTGCCCTTCAGCGGTACAAACTGGTGCACAACAGGGGGAACATGTTAGCATAAGATTTATTTGCTAGTGAGACTGACGCGCGACTCGTAATTTCTTACTGCTGCGTGGTACTTTATATCTCGATAGAGCAAATTGATACTAGTTTGAGACTGCGCTGGAAAAAAATTAAATGGAACTAATTGCAGTCAATTGGGCGACATGAATACCAAATGATGAGTGCGTTTCCAAGAATAAATTAAGGCATATTAACTTATGTTTCATCTACAGGTCAAGGAGGTTTTCGATGACGTACAGCTTAAATATGATGTCGTTATTGACGACCTGCAGAAAGAGATTGAGACTGAAAACGTCAACGAGGGCTTCCTTCTCGACAACAGGAATGGGCACCCCATGTCGTGGGAGTCCTATCACAGTTTTGAAGGTAAATGCGCGTACGTTTGAATTGTTGTATTTCTTGTTTTAAGTTTCAGATAACTCAGTTTTCAAAATGCAGGCCATTAGAAAATAAATTTTTGGAAATGACTCAAATTTATATGAAAGCTTTGTTCAAACTTTCAAAATATGTAAGAAACTGAAGCAAATACTTCGAAAAGTGTCATACTTCCCAAATTGATTTCTAAACAAAGATTGATTCTGATCTGGCGTCTCATCAGCTCAAGAATTCAAATTTCACTGAATAATTTTAAATGGCAATTGATCATTTCAGACATGGAAACCTACATGTACTACTTAGAACAGACGTATCCAGACTACGTAACGGTCCTAAACATCGGTTCATCTTTCGAAGGCCGAGATTTGCTTGTCGTCAAAGTTTCCACCTCAGATTCTGGCAACACCTCTCGGCCCGCCATCTGGGTCGACGGAGGTGAGATAAAAGAGAATATTTCAGCACTTGAAGAAGTTGAAATGTTGAAGTTACTTATGTTTGCGCATTTCATGTCCGAACTAATTTTATTATCCGCTACCATGTCAACCTTAGCATATTTTCAATTTTTACTTTTTTCGTAATGCAAATAAATGTTTTGGCGAAGGAAAGATGAGAACCATTTACTCTGTGTCAATTTATGGCTAAGAACGCTAATTTGATCGGGGTTCAGTGTTCAATTATACATTTACATCACAAGGAAAACAAAATTACAAAACACGATGAGTTGAAAGTCCTAACCCCTAACTAATTAAAAAGAGTTCGAGTTATAACATTAGTGTCAATAAGACATTTGTTTTATATGCAGGCATGCACGCGAGAGAATGGGTGTCTCCGGCGGTAGTAAGCTACCTACTGCAGCGTCTGGTGGAGATACCAGACAACTATACCAGTATTGTGGACGCCTTCGATTGGTACATCATGCCCATGGTCAACCCTGATGGTAAATTTAGACTACATGAAAGAAATGGTGTAAAATCAGTTACTGGCATGGATTTTTTCAATTATGTTGGAAGCTTGAGAATTATGCTTCTTTGGAGTATATTTTCCTCTGTCTTATTTCTCATAAACGTTGCTGGGAGTGATATTATAGTTGAGAAACTCAATTGTTGTCATATTTTTGAGTTTGAGTTCATTCTACATTACCGCACAACTCGTGAGTTTTAGAGTAGAATGACAAAAATTATCGCCGAGAATTTTTGACTTCCTTTGTTGAATTTAATAACTGACCTCTACGATTGTCTCAGCTTTTTATCCTAGTTTTCGTAGTGATTTTTCCCGCTCATTGCTAGACTCAAAGACTCAATGTGCTGTATTTTCAAAATTCCCTCAGGGTACGAGTACTCTCGCACGCACGACAGACTGTGGCGCAAGACTCGCTCAAAGCATCACGACAGTCCATGCTTCGGTGCCGACCTCAACAGGTGAGTGTCACTTTCAAGTCCCGCACTCTCAACTGGGACTTTTCCAACGACGATATGGTGAATTTACTTGCGTCTTCTTTGCCTTTAAATTCTGGAGAACTGTTGAAATTGTTAGAGGTCTTGAAATCTCAAGCACCCTCTTCGGTGCCGAACTCAACACGTCAGTCTCACTTTCAAGTCCCGCACTCTCAACTGGGACTTTTCCAATGACGATATGGTGAATTTACTTGCGTTTTCTTTGCCTTTAAATTCTGGAGAACTGTTGAAATTGTTGGAGGTCTTGAAATCTCAAGCACCCTCTTCGGTGCCGAACTCAACAGGTGCATGAGTGTCACTTTCAAGTCCCGCAGTCTAAACTGGGGCTTTTTCAACGACGATATGGTGAATTTACTTGCGTTTTCTTTGCTTTTAAATTTTGGAGAACTGTTGAAATTGTTGGAGGTCTTGAAATCTCAATTAAGCACCCTCTTCAATAGAGCTGGTAGAATCACCTCAAATTGGGGTAAGACTTTCTTAAACTTGGCTACTGCAATATTTTCTAGTAAAGTTATTTAGTCCCTTGCACATTTCCCCGACTTTGACAACTGGTACGCGACATTTTACTAACGCCTTATATTTATTTGAGTTTTCTCGATTGCTTCAGGAATTTCGGCTACATGTGGAACTCAGGAGGTTCATCGGGTGACCCCTGCAGCGACATCTTCAGGGGCGTGAAGCCCTTCTCGGAGCCTGAATCCCGCGCCCTTAGAGATTTCCTGCTTCTGCACCGTGACCAGGTACTAAGTTAATACTTATTTGCTATGACTCACCCTACCATGCTTATGGTGCAATGTGTGAACTTTATGCAGCTATTCTAAACCTCGAATATTTTTCAAATCACTCTCTAGTCTGAAAAATAAACTTCTGTACTTTAAAATTTAATTAGTGGAAGTTATTAATTTCCTAAGGTGAGGGAAACTGACGGTAGGCTGCAGGCTTGGAGTTACGAAACTGATAACGTTCACGGGTAGAGAAAAATTCACTAAAGTTCTGAAATGATAGTTTCAAAACCCGGCAATGTCTTCAGTGGTTTTCCTGGTTTAAAAACCCTGCAATGTTTTTTATTCGCACCTCCCAAGACTAACCTCGACTGTGGCTGCTTAATGGCATTTTATCCTTCTCCCGCCTCTTGCTCCTTTTACTTTCCTATATTTCATTTCTTAACATTCTTCAATGCCTTCAATATTTTTGCTCACTGTCAACGTTTTTTTCTGCATTTTCTTTTCATTTTATTTCTCATAATAAATTTTATTTTCTCAGTGTCCTTTGATACTTCACGCTGGAGTTTTTTTGATTGGAAATTATGATTATTTTCAGAGTATTTTTATGGTAACAAGACTAATTTGTGGAATTTTCTTTCTCTCAATAAATTTTACTACCTCAGTGTTTGTTGATACTTCACGTTGAAGTTTTGTTGAGTTAATATTAGTGTTATATTCAGGGTATTTTTATGGCAAAAAAAATAATTGATGTAACTTATTTGCTTAAATCGCAAGTTAACTAAAAATTTAAGAGCAAAGAAAAGTCCCCAAAAATTCATGTCTTTCTAGAAAACGGTTCGGAATCCAGCTCCATCGTCAGTTCGTAGAATCTAGAATTTACATAGATAGTCACAAATTAGTACAATTGAAAGCGCAGAACACAATTAAAAACCTAAATTTACAACTAGGGCACAAAAAACCTATCTATTCACAATTTCAAGGGGATCAGAGCTAACGGCTGAATTCAAACTGGGCCTAATTTTTAAATTGTACAATGATTCTAAAATACGCAAATCTGAAGTACCGGAGGTGGAAGCTAACACCCTAAAGTCACTGTCAGAAACAGGGACATCACACTGCTCGGCGTGAGCGCGCACAGCCGAATGAGGGGGGCGCGATAGCAACTGTCCGGTCCTACAACTCCTTCCCTTATGCTCAGCAACTTTTCTTTGCTTTTAAATTTTTAGTTAAAAAATTATTTTGGAATTTGGCCGGAAAAGAGACCATCATGCAACCTTGGTTGGTATTATTGCTAATTATCTTCTCAACGTCCTTTTTGCACCCCCAGCTGAAGGTGTACGTGTCGATCCACGCCTACAAGCAGCTGTGGATGTACCCGTGGGGGCACACGAATGAGACATCAAAACAAATAAGACACCGCTGAAAATTCCGTGTCTTCTATGTACTTCAAAATTTTGCGCGTGAATAAAGAGGCAAATAACATTTCATCATATTTTTCTTTGAATTTTACCAACTGGGGCAAGAGCCTATTGGATAATAAATAAGTAGAGTAGTCTGTTGGTTAAGTAATATTCTAAGTAAATAATAATATTTCATTAAATATTAACAATATTAATAGAATGATACAGAAAATAATAACCGTTAAATTGATAATTGTTGAAGGAGTTTTAAAATGTGATTTTGAAACTGTAAAGTATGTTTTTGAAGTCATGCCTTTTGTTGGTGTCGTAGTGAGAAAAATGTTATTTACATACTATAAATAAGATTTTGTACTAATGTCGAGCCAAATTCCATCACTCAATGCGCCTTTTAACTTGATAATGAATGATAGAAACATTTGAAACGTCGTTAGAGAAATAAAAATGTCCTTCGGTAATCCGATTTCCGATTTACCCGTGCAAACTAAAAATCTTGTTCGATCTATTGAAAAAACTAATAAGAAAACTATCAATTAAACGAATTCTCTGGTCTTCAATGAAACCTGCTTAAAGGAACAAATTTTGCCAACATATACTAATATAAATAAGATATGCCTTATCCTGACAGATATCATCACGGCAGGATGGCTGACATGCTGTACGTCATCTCAGGCTCCTCTAATATCTGTCTAATATCTGTCAGCTGTCTAATCTCTAATATCTAATATCTGTCAGCTGTCTAATCTGATATCTGTCTATCCTGACAGATATCATCACGGCAGGATGGCTGACCTGCTCTACGTCATCTCAGGCTCCTCTAATGACTACGCTCACGGCCACCTCGGCATCCCGTACTCCTTCGCCCTCGAGCTTAGGGATCGAGGTGAGGGATGAGGGGTTGTAGGGGAGTGAGGGATAGAGGTGAGGGGTGAGGGGTTGTAGGGGAGTGAGGGGTTGTAGGGGAGTGAGGGATATAGAGGTGAGGGGTGAGGGGTTGTAGGGGAGTGAGGGATATAGAGGTGAGGGATGAGGGGTGTAGGGGAGTGAGGGATAGAGGTGAGGG
>NW_025934292.1:0-2707 GCF_000764305.2 Hyalella azteca | reverse complement strand
ATACTACACGTTGAAGTTTTCTTGAGTTAACATTAGTGTTATATTCAGGGTATTTTTATGGCAAAAAATAATTGATGTCACTTATTTGCTTAAATCGCAAGTTAACTAAAAATTTAAAAGCAAAGAAAAGTCCACAAAAATTCATATCTTTGTAGAAAGCGTTTCGAAATCCAGCTCCATCGCAATACGCAAATCTGTAGTACCGGAGG
This sequence comes from Hyalella azteca, assembly GCF_000764305.2. Classification (NCBI taxonomy): domain Eukaryota; kingdom Metazoa; phylum Arthropoda; class Malacostraca; order Amphipoda; family Hyalellidae; genus Hyalella; species Hyalella azteca. The sequence continues at coordinate 2,498 of NW_025934292.1, read as the reverse complement.
TGGAAGCTAACACCCTAAAGTCACTGTCAGAAATAGGGACATCACACTGCTCGGCGTGAGTGCGCACAGCCGAATGAGGTGGGCGCGATAGCAACTGTCGGTTCTACAACTTATGCTCAGCGACTTTTCTTTGCTTTTAAATTTTTAGTTAATTTTTTTTTAATTTGGCCGATAAAGAGACCATCATGCAACCATCTGGTTGGTATTATTGGTCTCTTTTGGTAAAGAGACCAATATTTTTGGTATTTTGGTTGGTAATACCAACCATCTGGTTGGTATTATTGCTAATCTTCTTCTCAACGTCCTTTTTGCACCCCCAGCTGAAGGTGTACGTGCCATCTTCTCAACGTCCTTTTTGCACCCCCAGCTGAAGGTGTACGTGTCGATCCACGCCTACAAGCAGCTGTGGATGTACCCGTGGGGGCACACGAAGGCCCCGCTCTCGTCCCCCGCCAACGCCCGCGTGGCCAAAGTGGCCACTGACGCCATCAACACATTCGCGCAGACCAAGCAGTGGGTGTATAATAATTTAGATAAAACTATGATCATTCATTTAAAAAGAAAAATAAATTAAGTTTGTATGAAATGGGTAATTATATTATCTCTTAGCTATAACGATAAAGTACATCTTAAAACCCCTAGCAAAACAGTCGCGCAGACCAAGCAGTGGGTGTCCAAGAATTTAGACAAAACTAGCTTTAATTTAAAAAGAAAAATAAATCAAGTTTGTATGATAAGGGTAATTAAATGATTTCGTAGCTTTAATGATAAAATACATCTTGAAGACCATTGCAAATATAACAATAAATAAATTGTAAGATCAACCTTATCTTACTTCATGCTAAACTTCAATCCTTTTTTATTAGCAGTGTGAATATTTTATAAATTAAATGAAATGATAAACATGATCGATATTTAAAGTTTATAATCAGTGCCCACTGCCCACCAATTAAATCGCTTATCATGAAATAAAAAATTATTTTTCGAATACATTATTTTTCGATCAAAACTGCAGCTATAAATTCACCGAGACATCAAAACAAATAAGACACCGCTGAAAATTCCGTGTCTTCTATGTACTTCAAAATATTGCGCGTGAATAAAGAGGCAAATCACATTTCATCATCTTTTTCTTCGAATTTCACCAACTGGGGCAAGAGCCTATTGAATAATACNGAGGTGAGGGATGAGGGGTTGAAGGGAGTGAGGGAAATAGAGGTGAGGGGTTGAAGGGGAGTGAGGGATAAAGATGTGAGGGGTTGTAGGGGAGTGAGGGATTTAGAGGTGAGGGATGAGGGGTTGAAGGGAGTGAGGGAAATAGAGGTGAGGGGTTGAAGGGGAGTGAGGGATAAAGATGTGAGGGGTTGTAGGGGAGTGAGGGATTTAGAGGTGAGGGATGAGGGGTTGAAGGGAGTGAGGGAAATAGAGGTGAGGGGTTGAAGGGGAGTGAGGGATAAAGATGTGAGGGGTTGTAGGGGAGTGAGGGATTTAGAGGTGAGGGATGAGGGGTTGAAGGGAGTGAGGGAAATAGAGGTGAGGGGTTGAAGGGGAGTGAGGGATAAAGATGTGAGGGGTTGTAGGGGAGTGAGGGATTTAGAGGTGAGGGATGAGGGGTTGTAGGGGAGTGAGGGATAAAGATGTGAGGGGTTGAAAGGGAGTGAGGGATATAGAGGTGAGGGATGAGGGGTTGAAGGGGAGTGAAGGATATAGAGGTGATGGGATGAGGGGTTGTAGGGGAGTGAGGGATATAAAGGTGAGGGATGAGGGGTTGTAGGGAAGTGAGGGATATAGAGGTGAGGGATGAGAGGTTGTGGGGGAGTGAGGGATATAGAGGTGAAGGGATGAGGAGTTGATAAGGTTTGAGATGAAATCAAGGATTTAAGGAAGATTGGAAGGTTAAAGCAGATTAATGAGGGTTAAATGAAAGGGTTAAAAGAGGTGAGAGGTTGATGAAGTGCGTTGAAGAGTATAAGGCTTGAAAGGGGTATACGCCTAATGATAGAGGTTAATGGGTCAATATCGTGATTGATAGGAATGAGAAAGGTCGATTGGGAATAGGTTTGGGTGATATAAACGAGAAATGGTTGTACGAGGTTTTGTTACGCATCAAGGACCTTGAATTACAGACCTCGATAATTTTTTTCACTTTAGGGCACTGCGCTTTTCAGTGCACATTTTCTTTGCTTCAGTAACAGTTTATAATATGGAGTTTTAGTTTAAAATTTTGATCATGGAAAATTATATTCATTATTGATGAAACTGCAGTTAGGTTCTCATATCTTCACACCATCGCCTATGCACAGAGGTGGACAGTAGCGCGCTACATGTAGCGGCCGCTACTAGCGGCCGCTACATTTTCAGTAGCGGCAGCGGCGCTACATTTAAGCAATTGTAGCGGTAGCGGTAGCGCCCGCTACATTTACAACATGTAGCGGTAGCGGTAGCGGCCACTACATTTCAAAGTAGCGCTGCCTATACATTATTTTACTGATGTACAC
>NW_025934291.1:150993-181150 GCF_000764305.2 Hyalella azteca | reverse complement strand
TGTCAAGCCCGATTGCTGCCACGCTGTCAAGTGCGATTGTTGCCGCGCTACCAAGCACGATTGTTGCCACTCTCCCAATTGCGATTGTTGCCACGCTGTCAAGCCCGATTGCTGCCGCGCTCGCTTGCAACTCGCCTTTCAAGAGCACAGTAATACCTCCACTAGTAATAGAAATCTCCGTTTGCAGCTTACGAATGACTCTTTGCCTTGGGGAGAACACAATGAACGGGTAAAAGTTCAACTGGTCGTTAAAGTGTGACGGGCTCAGAGTCCATTGTTTGGGGACGAGAGAGCGCGAAACAGTGGCTGGTGCCCGTAGACTTTATGGCGCCGAGGCCTGAAGTAAATTACGAATAGTGGAACCTTTTCTTTAGTATTCTACTACAAGAGGATTACCTTGTTGTACGTAAAATAAATTCCATTTTGATACGAATGCTTGCCTATGGCATGCAACGTCTGGCGTCTCTCTTATAATGAAACCTTTTGAATTTTCACTCATTTTGGACGTTAACCATATATTCCAGAAGCAGAAAATATGTTAAAATGAGATGAGATAAGAGAAAAATTATAAGCCTGTTTCTCCAAAATAATTCGTTCTAAATAACTTATATCAACCCAAATCCTCAGAAAAATAATTTAACCGTTTTTTTGTGAGCGTAATTGGATTAGAATTTTTTTAACTGCATATAATTTTGTTTGTTGTTTATGCCTCTGTTCCTTAAATCATTCGCATATCGTCTCAAGAAACAGTAGGAATAAATTTACATTATTTAAAGTGCTGGCAAGACTTGCGAGACATTATCTGAATTATCGCTGACTACTCAATTGTTCAATTATCATTCGGAGGATAACTAACTTTTTTAGAATTCATCCCATTGAATATTCATTAATAATTTAAAGGAAGTTATCCGAGATGTAGCCGCTATATGCCCTCGAAAAATTACGCGACATGAAAATTACACTTTGATGAAATAGTGACAATCCCAGACAAATAGAACAAAATGAGAGTAGAATTTCGACCAGCTGGGCAATTTTCAAGCAAAAAAATTAAAGGATTTTCCACCATAGTAATCCTTATTTATAGTACAACTACATTAATTCACCACTTCTATTGGATCAAATTATCGTTGTTGAATTTTTAAAATGATCTTTTCAATATGCGTCGGTAATGTTAAATAATTTAGTCAGTTTCTCGTTGCAGCATTTTTTATTATGACGTGTTCACCGTTAAATTGAGTCTGAACTTTCATTCACAAACGCGATGTCTTATCCCCTACACACACATACCCCATACTGTCAATGACACCATTAGAAAAATTAAAGACTCGGTGCTTCGTAAATCCAGCCCAGTCATATTGTTTTACAGGATTTGCGTAGTCCGCTGATTATATGTTCATGGACGCATGCAAAGAGTGGAATTTCTGATCAGTTGCAAGCTCTGCTTGTTTGATTGACGAAGCACAACAGAATTTATTACCATTAACTCCAGTCTGTATTTTTTGTTCGCGTATCACTAGCTCATTGGTCCTGACTTTTATCTTAATGCATTTGCTATATTATTACTCGACCATGAAAGAAAATGAGGCTACAAAGCAGAATTAAAGCCTTAATGTTGTGAGGCAAAAACGTTTTGTTTTCAATCAAACGTGAGGCAAGACAATTTTTGTTTGATTAATTTCTTGAAACTCTCAAAATCGTTTGAGTTCTTACCAGATTTTTGAGATTTTCACTAAGGCGCCTTAGCGCACGAACTTTGCTTCAACATCAGCTAAAAAATACTTCCGAAGTCTAAATATTAATCCTAATTCATCGTGCAGCAGGAAAAATATCTGTCACAATTCCTGTTCATTGGAATTTCTAAATATTTGTTATATATTGGAAACAAGTAATAGTGAAGTATACGAGGAAACGTAATAGACTTACGACGGCAATGTTTTAGACTTACGATAGGAAAAACAAAAATACTTTCTGAAAACTGTTAAATGCTCTGTATATGCAACAAACTGATCGTACAAAATTTGCAAGGACTGTACGAACGCTGTTGATAGCACTGTTAAATAAATCCAAAATGTGAATGCATATCCAATGATAAACTAAAGGTGGGATTTTCAAGAATTGCTGTGTCTAAAGGTTCCGGTTTTACCTTTGCGAATTTTATGACAAAACCAATCAAGATGGAAGTTTCAGGCAAATGTTATGCAAGCAGCGAGCATTTCGCAGCTCCGACATGCGAGCAATGTTCGTCATGTGATCAATGTTACTCGCCGATGCCGAGTTTAGGATCAGTCATTCTCTTCCTCATGGCTCATGCAACGTAAAAGGTAGTCGAGTGGTCCACAGTTACAGTAGATTGGATGGCATTTGTTCTCGGTGAAATCCCGTACTCAGTCACCATCCGATATTCAAGGACAAATTCGATGCAGGAAAAGTAGTGCTCACGATTGACTATCGTCAGCCACGCTACAAGTCAGATTTTGCTTCATCTTTGGTCCAAGCATGCCATTTGTATTCATGATTTCGTCTGGGAGCTTGATAAAGGGTCGCCGACCCGCTCCATGTTTACAGCGCCAGGCAATGTTAAGAATAAGGAAACATCACAGCAGCCCTCACCGCTCCTCAGAGCCTGCAGTATTGGCATGCAGTCTCAACTAGTGTACAAACTTCGGTCTTTTATACCCATTTGCAATTACATTAAATGCCGCCCCGAGGTTTGAAAAGGCAAAGCAGAAGTTTTTAAGTGCGCGGGAACTTTACACGCTCTGCATGAAAATCGTGGAGAATGTGTGGCAGATTTCTCCTAAATGACTAAAATACAATACAAAATTTTATTTGATACGACAATTCATTTATGTAAAATGTTACATTGATGTAATGTTCGCAGATATTACCATCACAGGGCTTAAACGTTCACATGCATAACCACATGTAATTAAAAACATTGAATCTAGATACCACATTTATTACAAGGCAAGAGAAAGATGATTTAAGGCTAAACGACATATTATTTGGAGAAACGTTTATCATAAAGGGCATTTACGTCCCGGATCTAAATTATGAATTATACTGACCATGAATTACAGTGACAATAACTTCGAGTTTATATGAAAGTCAATGATAGAAAACTTGTGTTTTCCCAAAATAATTTTTCGTCTCTACATCTATACTTCAGTCGATCCTGGAAAATGAAAAACTTGAATAAATAACTTCACTAAGGTTACACTATATATGATGATAATACAAACTAACTCAACGCGTTGGTGTTGGTTACTGGGAAAATGCTCAATATATTTATATTATTTAACATATCAGGAAGCCGGATGCTTGGGGTAATTATTATTATGGTAATAGAACGCAAGCCTGATGAATGCAATTATGAACAATCCTAATGATAATTTAGGAGCGAAGGTTGCTTCAAGCACTAAAGCTATCTGTGTAAATAAGTACATGAGTTTTTAGCACATTTTCTCATTTATGGAAAAAGGCGCTATGTTGCTCGTCATGCCCGTCCTTGACGTCCGTCCTTGACTTCACGTCACGGACGAACGAAAATGCGCTCTCTGTCACTCACTGCAGCGAGTACTGAGTTATATTTTTTCATTACCTGCACATTTGGAAAATTACGAAAATTCTACAATGAAACATATCAGATGAGAAAACTTGTAAAGTGAATGGTACATGTTTTGCCATACAGGAATGCGTTGCTACACTGAACTTGGGGCGTCCGTGTGCCAGCGGCTGACAGGTCTTCGAATTTCGATAGGGAAATGCTTGCTTGAATAAATTATTGCTTAAATTAATAAAATGTTAGAAAGTCAGGTTACACATAGCACTTACTGGCATTAAAATCAAAGGCCCAGCCATGCATCCTGTGGAGTTGCACTGCAAAATGGACCATAGACAGACCCCGGTGGAGCCATTCCGTCCCAACCCTGAAGCGCACTTCTAAGTCATGAATCACAAGTAACGTAAGAGACGGAGATCATTTACTGGGAATTTTTGTCCAGAGTGAAGTCATGGAAGAATTCGGATGAGTTATATGCCATGCAGAAACCGGACCCCAGGCCACGATGATGGGTACTCTCAAAATGTCGACGTGACTCACATTTTGACTGGAATCTGCTTTGCTTTTGTTAGTCTTTCAATTCCTTTCAGTTTAGTTATTCATTCATTCAAATAAATTCCCACCACATCAGCAAAATGTTTCCGCAGTATTAAACACCTTTACCCATACCCATGTTCACAAATTACTGTATATACGTATAAGAGACAATTAATCCTTACAATTATGATTCACATGTGTTATACCCCATGAAACCATCTCAACCCTCTACCGCCTGACATGAGTAACCGGAGCAATATTGTCACAAGCCTATTTCCCAAAAATGATCGTTCTAGTGAGCGCAAAATGACTTGCACTGATGGTTGCCGTCACGTACAACTTTAAAATGTTCTTTGTTGCGGACAAACATCTTCAGGTTGCTGCACACAATAGTTTATGTATAATTTAATTTGAAAGTTATGTTCCCGGAGAGTGACATACGGCGGTAAAGGGTTAAGAGTTTTCAGCATATTTCGCCCTTATGAATCATGAGTGACGAAACACTCTAATTGTTGTTAGAAGCCGACAAAATCAGACTCTCATTAATATCATGGATTACTAATTAAAAAAAAACAAACATCTTGTGTTGGTCTGGTTAAAAACGAGGCGCCTCTACTTGTGCCATTGCATTATCGCACGAAATAAAATTTTTCGAGGAACCATAAAAATGTTTTCTATTGAAACACAAAACGCAATTAGCGCTCATTTTAATTAATTGTGCCTTGGTTTCAAATCTGAAAGCCACCATTCCAGAAACATGATTGAATTCATTATTTTCAGCATTAATTACTGAATAACAAACGGATTTCATCCCACGCCTGAAGCTCTCGGTTGGCGCAGGGATTTTTACATCTTTCCAAGATTGATCAGGATATTCATCAGATCTGAGATTGATTTCAGGGATTTGTAAATACGTTCCTAAGTTGATCAAGCCTTAAAATAACAAATACATGTTGTTGCACACGCATGGAGGTGTTTGTATTCAAAGTAAATAACGTTAGTGGAATTTAAGAAACATTAATACACGCAAAAATATTATATGTGATAACGTGCATGAGTTTTAATTGATTGCTGGCACCTTGGTCATTCAAAAATTTAATGACGAGGGTGGAAATACTCGCTTTTTATTTTCATTCATTTTTTACTGGACTCTCAATGCTGGTTATCCATCTTTCCGATAGACTTCTATGACACGTTTTATATAAGTATTGTAGTTGCACTGAAGTGAGCATTTTTCCAAGAAGCTTCATTGATTATGAATTAGATTACCAAATTCAACAATTCTTTCTTATCTTCATTTAGCATAATTTTATTCGATTTATTGATGTAATATTGGAAAACACTATCCCTGGTCCAAGTATCTCATATCTTTTCAGTAACTTTCTTTGAAGAATAATTTCGCCCACTGTAAATCTCTGCACGCCCTATATTGGAGGAAAAAATATTCTATTGCGTGCAGCAATTTTCTTCACTATATTTGGTTGTAATATATCATGACTGTGCTCTTATATAATTATTTCTCTGAATTAAATGAAAGAGGCAAACGAACAGAGCGTCCAACGCAGACCTAGCCACATGGGACGGAATAATTTTCCCCGCATTAGCGGCTTTGGAAGTCTTCTTACTATGAAAAAATTAGCGATAAAATTAGAAATAAAAAATTATTGGAGATGAAATTAGCGCAAACAAATTAACGAGATGCTTATAAAGGATAAAAAATACTCGTTAGATTGGCACGACATGTCGCTGTTTGCATTTTGCATGTCGCTGTCAATATTGTATGTGCAATGATCGAGTGATTCTGAAGCGATTGAATTGCTTGGCATTGGACAGACTTAATCGAATATTGTGCCAATAGAAAAAAAAGATACTGCAAGACGGGTATTTTCCATTAGACGAATTTTGATGAAATTTCAACTGGACACCGTCGCGGCATGACACCTGCACACGCACGTTGTGCCTCAGTCTCCACCGTCGCGGCATGACACCTGCACGCGCACGTTGCCCCTCAGTCTCCACCGTCGCGGCATGACACCTGCACACGCACGTTGCGCCTCAGTCTCCACCGTCGCGGCATGACACCTGCACACGCACGTTGTCACGACATGTCGCTGTTTGCATTTTGCATGTCGCTGTCAATATTTTATGTGCAATGATCGAGTGATTATGAAGGGATTGAATTAATTGGCATTGGACAGAATTAATCGAATATTGTGCCATTAGAAAAAGACACTGCAAGACGGGCATTTTCCATTAGGCGAATTTTTATGAAATTTCAACTGGAAACCGTCGCAGCATATGACACCTGCACACGCACGTTGTGCCTCAGTCTCCACCGTCGCTGCATGACACCTGCACACGCACGTTGCGCCTCAGTCTCCCCGCGACATAAAACAGTCGGCGCTCCGCGACCAACAGAGCTTGTGTGATGGATAGCTGGTGGTATCACCTCCCTAGTGGTAGTATTGCCTCGTCTTGGCTTATTTACGATCAAAGTCTTGCGGCAGGAGTCGAGCCACTCTGAACTGACCGATGTTCAAACTTCCCGACACCATCGGCGTTTGTGCATGTGGGAGATGTTAAGCAGCACTCGTCAAAAACTTACGTCATAAATAGCCATAAATAAAGCTCTATTTAGGTTAGTTTCTTTGTCCTAAGCTAGGCTTCTAGAAGAGACCTGCAATTGAACTCATTATAGTTAACCTATTTTTATATATTTTAGGCGTCAAGTTGTCTTATGTTGTAAAGTATAAAAATTATGTTTAGTTTGTTTGAAATGATTTGAGACGCATCATTTCTTGCAGCCGACATAACAACTTAGACGCATAATTCCTATTCATTTTTGTCTTAGAATAGAATAGAAGTTCAGCGCTGAAGTAATAGGCCCAGGGCCAATTCACATTCTTTAAAAAATATCTGCAATCAAAACCAGTGCTGATATTTATACATGCGCCTTTTGTTGTTTCAACGAAAGGTAAAACGTTGCCCTCATTATGATAAATACCGATGTCGAAAAATTAGGCTGAATCTAATCAAGTATTGAAACATAGCGAAAAAAGAGACGGTTTCCGACGCCTATTTTACTAAGTATATATATGTTAATTTCATAGAGAATGACTATTTGTTTAACAGCTAGAAGTGGGACTTAATTTATGTACTGAAACAGGACAATTGATTTGAATATATGTGACAAGGTTAATTGCAACGATGTAGTATCAATTCAGGTTACTTATCACTAGGACACCGTTACACTAGCAAATGTTTAATGGTGCCCGCAAATGGATAATTTACGATATTATCCTTGGTTTTGGTAAGGTACTTGTATGATTCATTGTTTAATTAGTATTGATCATTTCGCAATTAAGTAGTGATATTTATTTTTTAGTTACGTATTGATCATGAACTAACAGTTCTAAGATTAGGTCACTCAACACTAACCTTATAATGAGACTTTAGTTCGCAATAGTTGGTTAATTCACTAAAGATTCCCGTTTTATCTCGAGGTTATTATAGCAGACGCCACCGCCTCGTTCGTCTTCTAAAGAACAACAGAAGCTAAACGCTAGGCTGGCTGGCTTAAGTTAGTCAACCTCGATCTTGTTTTAATGAGCGGCTAGCCTGTTTGCTCACTAACTTCCGGCTCCGTCACAACCAAACCTAATGTTTGTGTCAACATTATCCAAAATGTTTTTAATTTTACGATCATTATGGAAAAGAAGTACTGTATTTATATTTTCTTACTTCCATAAATCGATATTTTGTGTGCCTCATGTGAATTTTTCGAACCTTAGTTACGTAACCAATTAAAACATTTGAAGCAATCGTGGAAATATTTCAACCAGCGCTACTATTATTTGAATTTGGATTAGTGACCATAGTAATGAACAAATTCAGCTGCTGCAAAACGCTGCATATCACCGTGAACCATACAAGTGATCATTTTCAATGTGTGTTAGTAAAATAGTATTAAACTAATTAAAATTTTAAACTAATTTTTTGTGGGCTTAATTTTTTTAGCTACAAAATTTCTTGATTAAAGATAAGTTCATATACACATAATTCTAGTTTTTTCACGATGTCAATTCAGATTTTGTGTCAAATATTTATCGTCAACAATCATGACTTTTCTACTGAATTTGCAAAGCGTAATTTCAACAAGTAAAGCATATGCATGAAAAAAATGTAACCTGCACTTTCATCAATAATCAAATTCTTGTTCCGTAAAAAAGAATCAGCTGAAGCACCATTTTTTTACTCACGTCTCATAATTCTAACAATAATTTGCAGAAATTTCATTGTTTATCATTTTCATATTTTTTGTGGATGCGAAATACAGAAGTGCTTGTTTTGATTGTTTTATTTAATTAAGCGTCGAGCGTTGCGGCTTCTCACAATTTAGAAGCGAAATTTTGCGAAAAGATTTATTCCAATTTGCTTTTGCAGCTTAACTGACGGAAAAAAAGTATTTCAAACCAAGCAATTTTCCCTCGAGTGACATGCGTACGATCCTCAGCTCATGAGCTCGGCCTTGAGAAGGGAAATGGTAACGGGAAGAAATGTGAAGGTTAATGGCATGTTTTTCAGAATTCTAGTGTTCGCCATGCAAGGATATACTTATTTTAATCTAATTATATTTCTGCTCACTCTCCAGAAACATTTGGAGATCGTTTTCCTGCCACAATAAGACCAGAAAACATCATCACGCACTAAAATAATGAACAAATATTGAATGCTAATAAACGCACCAATTTGCTCATACGTGCAAAAATAGAAAAATTTATTCGCAGCTTCGTGCCCGAGCAAAGATGGTTGTCAAACTTTCATAAATTTTATGGCATGCTGGGGCGAGTCGCTTGATCCCGGACGCCAAAAGATTATGGCTAAGCGCATCCAGCTCGAAGTTTTTGGTGGCTTTGGCGCCTTTGTCATTATTCGTAATGAGGATGTGATGCGGGAAAAATTCCCCATCCATTACACGGCTGGTCCTGCATGCAGAACTCCACTGCAGAATTTGTGACAGACTCGGCGAGGTTAGGAGGAACAAACTCTTTGAAAATGTTCAACATAATGAAGACAGCAATGAAATATTTACCACACTTCAAATTGAGAACAACAGTAGTTTTGAGAAAAAATTGAGAACAACAGTAGTAATTGAGAAAAACAACCTTTCTCATTTGTGTCATATAATTTATTAATTCAACATGATTGCAAAAAAAAAAACTTTGTTGTTTGAAGAAAGTGCTAATAATACATGTGATAATTATCAATAAATATTTTGTTATTTTCATATAGGATATATAATCTACGCTAGTTTCAAGCGTCAAGAGCTGGCTAATTTTATCATAAATCATGCGTGAATGCAATTAATATTTCCTATTTAATTGACTCAAGGATATAGTTTTCCAGTTGAATTTCTTTATTGAGGTAAACCTGCCAAAACGTTATTTGCATCTGCATTTAGGCCATAGGTCACTATTTGAATTTTTGAACAGCTCACTTATGTCAAACTTGATGAATTGGAATTTTTAGTGCACTTTTACCAAAATGTTCGTACACGCTTCATGCTTTTTAACGTTGATGAATAGCGTGAGGGATTAATGAATGAGAAAATTTCAATTATAACCTTTATTTCAACACTTTGGTACTATTACAAATATACAAATACTTACTTCAGAAATGGAAACGAACAAGACTCTTAAAAACTTCATAAAATCCGGAGGACAAACCACTCACAGAATGGACGCACTAATTAAGTCTGGATACCTCGTGGCTCAATTCCATCTTCCCCTCCCGCATCTACATGAAATGAAGCAGGATCTTCTATCCAGCTCGGTCTGGTCATGTGTATGATAAGTCATAAGAATTATTACACAAATAACCGAAACCTATTAAAATAAGTATTGTGAAATATTGAATTATGTTCCAGGAAATGATATATACCGATCTCGGAATTTTATCCATTTTTAGAATTTCGATTTCATCAAGATATTTTGTGTAGGTTGCTCAATTAGACAAAAATACAATTTTATGCCAGTACTTTATTCGTATTTGATGAATTTCTTGAAAGTTAGTGAGGAAATTTCTTCAGATTTGCTTAATAGACGTGAGCTCTAACCTATCAACCAACTTCACGGAGGGATGAAAATCATGCAAGAGGATCAAGGTAACTTGTTTTTCACAATTTCTAATGTTCCTGAAGAGTATGAAGAAGAAACAATTTCAAATTTTTGAGACTGAATGTAGAGAGAAATTAGAGACGAAAAAAAAGCACCGCTCGGGTTTCAAGTAAAAATATAGGGAAAATTAAAGTAATTAAAGCGAAGCCTTATCAGGTTTGTGAATACTCGCGTTTCCTGCTTCTTCGCCGCCAATATTTCCTCAAGGCGACAAAGCATTCATCCAGCTTTACTTTTGCAACTATTATTAGAAAATTGTGTCAATGGGCAGATTCATAATGAATTTTAGAAGGCACCAGAATTTTTCATACTCATATCAAATAGTAATAAGTAAATTATATCTCACATCACAATTTCTTGTGTTTACGGCCGAAAGCCGCACAATTTCCTGAACGTGTAGTACTCACAAATTTATGAGCAACTAAAACTACGCAATATTCAAGAGCATTTAAACCGAATAATGAATATTAAGTGATAAAATACTAGTATTTGTAAACTAACTCATAGGAATTGGAATTTATGAATTTTTTTACATCAAATTTCAATAAAATAAAATCGTAAATTTTCACAGAGGAAATTATTGAGAAGCACTATCACAAAATAGCCTAAAACCGATGCGGAACAAAATATTCAGTGTCTCTGGCTGTAGTCTCGCGGCGAACATCTGATCATGGATAAAAATTACGATTAGTTTTTACGATGGTACGCCACTAATAAACAACAGTACGAATGTTATAATAGCAACGACAAGACTTTGTACACACATAAGTAAGCAAGCGTAGATAAGGTATATTTCACAAGATAACGTGCATAACCTCTATTTAAATATTTCTTATAATGATATTAAATAACATTGAACAAGAGCTGTGAAGTTTATTCCACACACTGATACAAAAATACTTGTAGGTTTTCATGATATCGCTCATCATCTTGAGTGGTCTGTACATATTTACATCCATGGAAGTTTCATGTGATACTAATGAATGGGGAAAATTTAAATAATTTCCAGTTAAAAATTTGAAGATTCTTTGTTTACATGATCACTCTTTGATGATTAAAGCATGAAAGTCTTGCTTTCATGTCTATTGATGAGTTTCATCAATAGACAACATTTACACAAATTAGCTTATAACCTTCTCATGAATATGAATGGCACACACAATACTAGATCATACATAAACAAGGACAATGAAGTGCATTGATACAGAGATGAATCATATCATAGAAAGATAGAATGAACCATTATTTGTTTCGCTTAACACTGCACAAGTTACAAAGCCCAATTGTATGCGTATGTAAAAAGTCAGGAAAAATGATTACTGAATTTTTGTAAAAGCACCTACTATTTACCCTAAAATTCATTGAAAAAAATCAACGTTAACAGATTAGTCCCAAAACCAATATCTGATGACCGAAAAACTATGTAATTCCTATTGAAAAAGTACTTATTTTCCCGGTCATTTGATTAAACATACGTTCCAGCGAACACTCGTAATTTCATAATTTTGTTTCACTCAAAGACTCTTGATAAACATAAGTTGTTTAGAATCGGGAATAGACTGAACCTTATTTCTGGGACTAACAGCAACGGCGCTTGAGAACGCTCAGCAGGAGCGTCGCGACGACGCTGGACCAGCGAGCCAACAGCGCTGAGGAGGCGTTCGTTTGCATGGCGGCGGGACGTTCTCCTGCCGTGAGCAAAACGTATAAATAGATTATGGCGATAAGTTTGTTACTTATACATACTAGAATAGAAGACGACCAATATCGTGCAATCGATACATTGCATGTTATCGTTATCATATGGCGGTTATCGTGCAATCGATACTTCAGATATATCGATACTTCTCGCCATATCATCAGAGTAATGGTAAAACTTGGCTTTATACTCCAGAACTCAAGTCAACTTACTTTAGCGTTAAAGACACATTAGAGATGTCTTTTATTAAAGAAGAATTATTCAAAGGACAATTGAAATTAGAAATTTGCATTCGAAATAATTTAACCAAAAATAATAGGCTCAAATATATAAAACAAAAATAAATTTAAATCTAATTTATTCTCATGTCACACAACTGTCACACATGACACAACTGGACAAACTATTCAACTCACTTCACACAACAGGACAATCTATTCAAGTGCTTCAAACATGCAAGAAATGTATTAATACATCTCAGTCAGAAGCTGACCAATGGCAGCTATTAAAAAACCTTCGATAGCTGGAACCCATTATAAAAACTATAACATTTAGGCAACATTGCTTCTGAGCGCACGATCAGCGTTTTATTGCGTCAATTTCGACCAACAGCACGACACATTTCTTCGAAAAAAAAAGCCTCACAACAATACCGATCTCATGCCATCAGATGCGCACACCAATCCTCTTACGCAATTGCGCTGACAAAATGCCACTCTATGAGCTTTGGCTGATTAAACTCGTCTGAATGTTCCGTAAGTAGGCTAGCTACATGGCGCCCGTCCTGCATATGTGGCCAATTGGACAATAAGAAGATGAAATATTTTTCGAACTTAGGTACACTAGAATTATAGCTTCATTCAAGTTTTAAATTTATTTGAATTTTAATAGCATATTGCGATTGGAACCTAACCAATTGTTCTGCAGGGCATTCGAAGCACCCATTTATCAGTGTATCAGTTTATTTCTTTTCCATGGGTATTACCTATAATTGAAAATTAGACCCAGGAACAGATCTTTGAGTTTAGGGATTGATTTCATTCAATTGGTTAATAGAAAATATGTCTATCAAGGTTTCATGGAGATATGAGAATAAAATTACATCGATATGATAATTATGCAATATGTAGCAATAGTGCGATGGAGGCAGGTTCCATGCCCTCAGGCTTGCACGTGAAGGAGCCAGAGTCGGCAGGCAGGGCGTTCTGCAGGAGCAGAAAGCTGGTGGTGGTCTCGCCGCGCTCCTCCACCACACTCACCCCGCCACGAGCACTGGTGTAGCTGATGGTCTGATGTCAAGGATATGGTAACTACTGTTAATATTGGTAATAGTGCGTGATATAAATCAGTAATAGCACCCCAAGCACTCGTGTAGCTTGTTGTCTGATGTCAGTGGTGTGGTAACTAAGGCCTGTACTAATATTAGAATGCAACGCAATCAAGCTTATTCACAGCACCCAAAGAACTCCAGTATTTTATTGTCTGGTGTCAATGATATGGTACAACTTACTGTACGTAAATATTTGTTGCATTTTAATGGTGCATAATGAGGTCAGCTCCACTAATGAGAGCGAGGTACGCTCCTACGATGTTTGGTGAATAGGCATTCAGGTGGACTTTTCTGTGTCAAGGGCACATGGCTTTCTACTTGTCGTTAATTTGTAAAATACGAGTTCTGCCTTTCCCCTCATGCATATATATAGTTGCCAGTGTAATACACAAGTCCAACGAATAAGGACTACCGAGAACACGCACATTTATTTAAACTAACGCATTTGTTGATACCCACTGACGGTAAATATAATAAAAAAACCGCGAGTCACTTGGTGGTCAGTCATTTCGGTTTGCATCATAGAATAGAATATAAAATTATATCACTAGACGAAGCAATTAAAATCATTGTTTGTACAGGATTCAATTATTTAAATATGAACATATTCAATTCAAATGATTACCTATTAGGCCAAGACGCAAACTCACTACAAATCCTGCTGAGGAGTTAGTACAGTTGAAATGCAGTTTCTCAATTTCCATTAAGTTACCAATAAAATGATTGCAAGTGCGCTAAAGAGTTCTCCATATTTTTCAATGCTTAAGGAGCTCACAAATATCACAAATCTCTTCAAAGTATTATATAGTGCGAAATGCTAATTTTATTTGTCAAGAGGAAATTGTCTTTTATATATTTTCTTCTAATTAAACAGAAATTATTCAGTTTACGCGACCATCAGGTCAGTTTTATACTTTACTTTACGAGTCCAATTAAAAATCATGGGTCCGGAGAATGGAAGGAATAGTACAGCAATAAAGATTAACGATAAGTGTTATCTTGATGCAGGACGCCTTTAGTTAATTTGATACCATCATTCACACCGTTAAGAGGACCCAAAAGTTTAAATTGGAAAAATTATTTGTCGATTTATAGTGAAATCACACAGCCGTCGTCAAACATTAACTTGCGTCAGAGCACATATGTTGATCAACATGTGATACAATGGTATTCTTACCAGAGCGAAGGTTAAACCGGTGGTAGATAATATTTGGAAAGTTTCGCCTTAATTGAAGAAGTCAGTATTTGATGTCTCAGTAAATCAACGAAAATGAATGAGGAACATGTGTAAAGTTTTTTTGGGGTATCGCACGTTTGTTCGAGAATTCTTTCACTGTAGAATTTAGCCTCATATATGAAAATGTTCATTTACTTCATGAAGAGTGTCTCCATGATTTCCTTCGTGAGGTTCAATGCTATATGATTGTCTTATTTTTTGATGAATTACACTATAGACGGATATAACATTCATAATTCTCGAGTATATTTCAAATATTATTTTGGTGGCTATGGAATGAGAAATTACGTCATAAAATAACTATCGTGGATCGAATACTGACGAATTATAAATTTCTATAATTGAAAAACTGAATACATATTGAGATTATCATCAATTGAAAATTGCTTCAACAAAATAGTCAAACCTTCACAAGAATATTGATCTATTCCAGTGGGCAAAAATTAACGATTATTCCATATGATAATTCTTTAAAAACATCGTAAACACGTATATCACAAACAGCGGGGGGAGATCTGTACCTCTGTAATAATATGGTATTTTCCTTGACAAAAACTGTGAACTAAACTTGAATTACTGAAGTGATGACACTTGTATAGCCTGGCAAAAACTAATCCGAAACTGCCTTAGGAATTCACAGCTTTTGTGCTCGATGACCCTGAATTCCTGAATTTGACCCTGGAATAAAATTTTCACTCTAATTCAATTTCAACTGTTTGTAAGACTGCACCAGAGCTCATGAAAACTAGCAGGCGTTTATGAGCTAGAAAAACGAAACTATAATTGCGTTTTTCCAAGTGATAACGTCGACTTCAATGGGAATAATCTCTCGGAAACTTGTCTCCAAAGATTTTAAAGTGATTTCAATTATCGATCAATTTGGCATTCATGAACGACGCTTCTTTGGACAATTGATTCAGGAATATTTTTCAAATACATTTGGCAAATGATTTTTCCTTTGTGTGGAAATGAATTGTACCAGAATTTTTTCCTGGAATCTCTCTCTTATTTGACATTTATTCTGACCAGAGTTAATTTCTTCCCCTTGTGCATTTTTCCCGAGGAATCAATTTGAATAGTTTATGAATTGTGGAATATCGCTGTGAAAACGATGACTGGATGTAATATCGTACTTTCTTTTAGTTTTTATAGAGTGTCACACATTTAAAAATTTCTTAATTGTTAATTGTTTGCCATTTTCTAACCACTGTAATTTTTGGGTTTGAAATGAATAAACAAATTAGTGATTTTCCCTAAATGACTTTGCACTTTTGATAGAATCTGAATGAGTTATAGATATATTGTATTATTTAAAAATTAGAAAGCATCTAGTTGAACGCTCTGCTCGCTGATATAATTCTGCAAACTTTTGGTTCAAGGCCTCTTAATAACTGATGATCCACGACAATATCAACACATGAGTTTTTAACACAGACATCCAGGATTTCATCTCGCTGGCTTTGTGAGTGTAGAAATGTCATGTATTTGTGTTATATTTTGCCCCATTGTAGTGAATCTTTAAAAAGCAGTTTGACTTCAATCTAGTGGTAAAATTCACGTAAGTAATTATTTCTGAAAATTATTATTGTATTCACGCTCTCAACAAATTATGACATGATTGAACTTAACACTTACTGACCAAGAGGCCAGCCATCATTTCATGGCCTAATCATTTCTACCCTACACCCAGAAAGTGGCAGCCTACAAGCATGTCACTTAATCATATTCAATCAATCTATCCATCCTCATTGTAGCCCACGAATAAGCGAGCAAATCAGTGGCACAGCAGCCCAAGGAGTGCGCGGCAGCAGAAGTGCCTTAATTCAATCAGCGTCTGAGTGTAGCGAAAGCCCCAGACGATTGTCCCTCGGTGCAGCCAAGGGAGAGCCACAAGATGGATTATGCATGCAGGAGCTGCGTAGGCAACCTTCTTATTTGAATGGCATCTCGTTACCACCGAGGCTTCGTTCCGCTCCCAGCCGAGCATTGAGAGCAGCTCATCGATTTGTGTATGTGTTTACCAAGGCCTTGTCCCTGATGAAATGCACTATTCAATTTCAGGCCCGACTTATTTACTCGCCCACACTTGCAATATTTAAATGTGTATTTTCAAGCAGCGAAGAAAGATCTCTGATTTCTTCATGAATTTGAGACGGTGAATAAGAACAGAAAAGTATTTCATATTGAGTTTGTAAGCGAAAAAAACTTACAAAATAACTTATTAGATGTTATCTACTCTCTCTGTAGAATATTATGCTTATTTGGCTTATTGTTTATAAGCCAAACAGTTAAGTTGAGTTTAACTCAAGAAGTCAGGTTATAACTGTAATTCTGACGATATATTTCATTAGTAGAGTTAATTATAATTAGAGCTTACACATTTATCGGTGGAAACTTGGACCTTATATCGAAAAAGGATTAATTTTTCCCAAGTTATTCACTGCCACTATACGAATGTTCTCCATGCACTAACACATGCAGTACAATCAGAAGTGATATATTTACTCGTCTTAAAGCGATTTCATTTTGTTCCGCTTAAGGTCTACCGGTGAGTGAATTCTTTATTCTACACAGTTCATAAGTTATATAATATTCGTCTGAATAGAAGCTGGACTAGTCTTGCAAGCCTGGGCTTGCCACAAAATTTTTCAGGCTAACCAACATATTTTGCGCCGTCCGCGTCTCTGAGTTAATCAAGCAGGTATTAGGGAATAATGAGAAGTCATAGCAAATCTACCTGATTTGTAGTCAGGTCACCAAAAGCTAATGTCATAAACAAAAGTTTAGCCTAGTCTTATTTAAAATTTATTTACACTTTTTTAAATCAAACATTTTATGGCATAAATAAATTCCAGAGAAATAATTAAATTCAAGTGCTGCATCTGGATTTCAGACTCCTACGACGTATTTTCAATTGCACTGAGTTGAAACATTCAATGCAAGATTTACATACTGAATGCAAATAGTACCTAAGTCTAAACATTGGCTGTTTTCTCCTTAGCTTATTATTATCGAGAACTTGATGTAACAACTTATCTCATCCCATTTACACGCAACGACGTGACACCGAAGAATAACAACATCTGGGAGCGGGAGATGAGAACTTGCATAGCGTAGCTTCTCATGCAGCTAGGCTTTTAGACGCGTAATTTAGCGACTCCGTTTGAGGTGCGACAGCGAGAAACTCTCCCAATAATGCGAACATTGCCGCCGTAAAAGCTCTTCAGAAGCCGTTGTTCCCGCATGCTTCTTTATGACGGGTGCGAGGCGACCACCTGTTCCAATGTACAGCCAAGAGATGCTCTCTCCATCTTGAGCGACATTCTAAACAGCTCAGAAACTCAATGCAGATACATTTTCGGAAACTATGGAAGATGAGCAGGCATATATCGTATAAAAAATTGTATGAAGGTATAAAAAATTATGATATAAAAAAGATAATTAAAAAGTTATCTCAGCATTATGAACCGTAATGTTCATAGGACGGGGAATAAGAATAGAAAAGTATTTCTTTTTCTTATTGATTTTTTAAACGAAGAAAACTTACAAAAGAACTTATTAGATGTTATTTCCGTTCTCCGTAGAATATTATAAATTTTTTGTTTATGTTATGCAATGCTTCTAATCAATTAATCAGAAATAAGAGAGTTTTATATTTGCATTTGGCAATCTATTATCTGCCCCGAATAGAGACAGTCAAATGTTTTTCTTAATTTTACAAAATTATATGGTATCTTCTAAAAAATTTTAGTTGGCAGGGCAAAGGCAAGCTGTTGTCAGGAATTGTCTTAACTTTTAAAAGGGGTAATCATTTACTTGCATTCATACTGCTCTAGCTATTTTTTGAATAACATAAATTAATTTAAAGCAAACATAAATGTATGACAGATGTATATAAATGTATGACATAGATAAAGCATACCTACTATTAATGCGACAAATGCTTAACACAAATCCTTGACACAAGAGATGGAAAACTACAAAACTGTGGAATTCACCACTTGGTGTCCAACTAAAAATAAATTTGAATATTACTTACTTCAACTCAATTTAGCAGTATACAGTCGTGTTGATTTTTGCACAATTGGTACCTAAATATGTTAAAAGTTATTTTGATCATTCGAGCTAAGGCATTTAATTTATCAATAAATAATTCAATTTTCAAGATTATTTGTTGATTTGAGAATATTCATACCGCACTTAGCGCGATGTAAATTATGTGTGATGCGCAGTGAGAATGCTCTTTCAAGTACCCATTAATTATTGTTTATCTCATCACAAAAGTTAATTATTACACTCGGCAAAGTAATGACGTTCTAATGCACAATAAATCAAATGTTATGTCAACGCAATATAATATATATTAAACAGTTTGAGTCAACTTTTTCTGCAAGAAAAATTCTCGAAGCCTGGTATTCATCAGCACAAACAGCAAAATATTTCGCTTGAAAAGTTCATTAGTCGTTAAAGTAGGCATCTAAGTTGGCATCGAAATTTATAGCAGCGGAAAGTTGATCTTGATGCAGCTATTTTAAAACTTACGGAAACCAGAGCCAAACGCGTTTTTTTGCCAATAGATAAAATCGAGAAAATATGCATTTTTTACTGATATGGTTAAATTTTGATGCTCTCGATGGCGTCGATGATTTGAATCTGGATTTAATTTTGATTATTCCCAACATTTAAACTGTTCGTAATGCAATAATATAACAACACTTAGAAGTGTCATTTTTAGCGCATTTTCTCTTTATAGAAAAAATGCAATATTGTGCTCGCCATGTCCGTCTGTCTGTCCGTCCGTCCGTCTGTCCGTCCATCCGCCCGTGACTTCACGTTTTCGTCGACGAAACGAAAGTTTTAGCTTAGTTTTTAGTTTAGTTTTTAGTTTAGTTTTTAGTTTATTTTTCAGTTTTTAGTTTAGTTTTTAGCGCATTTCCTCATTTATGGAAGAAATGCACTACTGTGCTCGCCATGTCCGTCTGTCTGTCTAAGTTGGCATCGAAATTTATAGCAGCGGAAAGTTGTTCTTGATGCAGGTATTTTAAAACATAATGAAACCAGAGCCAAACGTAATTTTTTTTTGCCAATAGACAAAATCGAGAAAACATGAATTTTTTTATTGAAATGGTTAAATTTTGATACGATGGCGTCGATGATTTGAATCTCGATTTAATTTTGATTATTCCCAACATTTAAACTGTTCATAGTGCAATCATTTAACAACACTTAAAAGTTCCAGTTTTTTTAATTTACTATCTTTAGGCATGCTGGTACACGCTAAGCTCCAACGCTCATATTTTAGTTACGCGGCATGTCCAAATAGGCGAGAAAAATACTTGAAATGAGTTTGGTATCAAATCCCTAATTTATTTTCCGTCATATGTTGGAACAATAATGGAGATATTTCTGTCCCGTGCTCTTGCTAAACGATAGGTATAAATATTGAACTGGCATTATTCTTCTCTCAAAGCTTTCCATTTCTAAAAATCGGACAATTTATCGGCAGGGAAACGATAGCCGAGAAGCCATTTCGAGCCAACATCACTCACGAGTGTCGAAAACATTGAAGTGAAAGTGTTGTGAATTTTTACTTCAGTTCACAGAAGCAATTAATTCAGCACAGATATTTTTGGGCCACAAGGCCACTATTTTAGCTATATATTGGCAGGTTAATTAATTGAATTTAAAGGAAGCCTTAAATCATATACTCGGTAAAAATAATTGAAAACAAACAAATAAATTTGCAAAAAGTGAGTGCTAGTGCACAGCCGACATATATGTCAATTATTTACAGACTTGAATTTGAGACATTACGGTTGTGTGACAGACTTAGTCCTGAGTAATTCTTCCTTTAATATTTTCCAAAAAACTTCACGACTATAAAACCCTCTCAAGACACCAGCCAACGAATCGCTTAACAAACACTAATGGATGATACACATCCCTAGAGGCCATGGAAAGCCAGGAACATTTATATTTATGAATAATTCAGATGAACTGGCGCCTTCCACCTTTCGGAAATCGTTTGATGCGATACCCCCAAGCACACAAACTTTCGTCGGTTCGAATATCTCAGGATCAAAATTAAAATCCCAACCGTCTAACGACGCCTGAAAATATCCAGTGAACAACAGGCTAAGCTAATTTTGCGCTTGCATTGAACACTTTTGTTACCATCGCGTACTTTACAGTGCGATGAATCTCACCTCGAACAAGCGATGCTAATTAATTACTTGTCAATGTCGAGACTAATTGAGAAAATTGTTCATTTAATTTTAAATATTGCTTCCAAGTAAGGTAAGACATCGAGTTAATGGAGATTTTCATAAGCTAGCATTTGTTTTTTGTTTCAAATCCTAATCGTCAGCAAGCAGTTTTATGTGCTGCTTTATATTGTTTACTAATTTTTAATGTAAATTTTTATTGTATAATATAGTTACAATAATATCATAGTTAAGAGTGACATCGAAGGAAATATTCTTCTCTCGTTTTGTTTGTGCTAAATTATTCAACAAAACTAATGCTAAAGAATAATGGATCTCTGACGAGATTATCAACTAATTTGAAGATTTACAACCATCCATGCAGTTCCTGACCTGGTTGTTGTGGTACCAAGTGATGGCCTCAGGGGGGAAGGGTGCGTGGTGCACAATGCACGTCAGGTTGATCATGCTCGCCCTGTTGACGTACACGTCAGGACCTCCCAGCACCTCCACTGTGGGCTCTGGTGGGTCAATGACACACATTCAGTGAAAAATTACGATCAATATTACAATATTATCTAGGTATTTATACAGGGTAATGAAAGTCCCATGGCAGTGGTTCCCAACCATTCATGTGATCGGGGGCCCAGTGCAAACACAGCGTACATTAGTTGCCACCGTGTAACTTCATGAATTCGTAGGATGTGTAGTTTCAGTTACATTTAATCTTTTACAATACATTAACAAATATTCTATCAAGTTACGGTATTATTTCAATTTTTAAAGATACGCTTCAAGGGCCATGGTGCGAGGAGAGCAGAAAAATAATGGAGTCGTTGCGAGATTATTTTATTTTAAGCAGTAAACAATTCCATTCTGTGATGAGCAATAAATCGAGGGGACACGAGGGGACAATAATATGATGAAATGAGAATTTACGACTTGAAAAATACACTCAAAATACCTACATTTGCGTTTTTAATCTGAACGATCAATGTCTGCGTGGGGTGGAAGATGAAAGCAGCTTAACTTACCACAAACGAAGTGGAAAAGAACGGTGAAAGTTCAAATGAGCTTGCAAAGCTACTAAAGACTTTTATTGCAGCCACAACATTAGCCGGATGGCGAAGGTTCTAATGACAATGAACTCACAACATGGAGATGAATGGTAAAGGCTGGAAAAACTATCAGCTCAATCACTACATAGAAGTTTACGGTGAAGGTTCTAATGGGCTTATGAAGGTTCTAAATACCCTCACCTCACCCGCAACATGGAGCTGCACGGTGAAGGTTCTAATTGGCTTATGAAGGTTCTAAATACCATCACCTCACCCACAACATGGAGCTATACGGTGAAGGTTCTTATGGGTTTATGAAGGTTCTAAATTCCATTACCTCACCCTCAACATGGAGCAGTACGGTGAAGGTTCTTATAGGCTTATGAAAGTTATAAAAACCATCAACCCACCTGGAACATGAAACTGCACGGCGAAGGTTCTAATGGGCATATGAAGGTTCTAAATACCATCACCTCACCCACAACATGGAGTTGCACGGTGAAGGTTCTAATGGGCTTATGAAGGTTCTAAAGACCATCAACTCACCCACAACATGGAGCTGCACGGTAAAGGTTCTAATGGGCTTGGTAGTTATCTGGCAGTCATAGCTGCCCTGGTCGCGCAGTTGTACAGATCGTATTCTGAGCGTCCACTCGGAGCTGCCCTCTGTGTGCAGTGCCTCGAACCGCAGGTCCGACGTGTAGGTGTAGCGGCCCACCGTCAGGATTCTTAGGTCTCTGCCCCTAATCCATGACACCTGATGACGCCGGAACGTAAGGGTTATCGTTAAATATCAGAATCACAGCACATCATCATATATATCATTTGTTATCTCACATCTCTCACACTAATCTTTAACTACATGTTGATCTCTGAATTTTTGCGCATTACTTTTGCATCGCTTTTGGTCTATGGGCACCAAGTTTATCCTTTAACCTATGTCTCGTCGACACTGACCGGAGTTTTCACTGTTCATCCTCTAAGGCAGAACTTTTCATCGAATCTGCAAACTGCAACATCAGCATAAAATTTTTAGAGCTTCACAAAAGCTTTAAGCTATTGCCTCCACACAATTTTGTGTCTAAAGTTACACGAGAAGTTTGGATGAACCTGTAAAATTTATTGAAAGCATTTATTTTATGACCGAAAAATTTTTCGCCGGGAAATTCTATCAGGTAAATTTGGTTTTTAGGTTGACGTTTTTATAATAAAACGAACGAAAGGAATCTCTAAATGGGTGATTGATTTTTTTTATCAACGGACTTTCCGTACGTCCTGAAAGTGAACTCATCAATGTAGGAATACTTGCAACCTTGTACTCTTAAAAATGTGTTATTGTAATCCGTAACCTTATACATCAAGCTAACTGTTTTATATACTGGGTGTTTTTTTTCAAATTTCAGCTCAAAATGCACTTTATGCATTGAATTGCAGATATTTTAACAAGCTACAACAGTCGAATTGCATGGTAGTCGCCTACTTCTTACATTCATTGTTGATCCTTTGGCGAAGACTACAACCATCTATTTCTCTCTGTACCTTTGGTTAAAATCTATAGCATGTATTTAACCCACAAAAGAAGTTTATAACTTATTTTCAGCTGTTTCAAAATATATTCTACAGTGGGGGGAAATAAATATTCGTACACTTGAAAAATCGTATTTTAATGTATGTAATTTATACGCGTGCGATTAACGACCAGAGAATTCGTTGATTTAAATTATCAAAGAGTCTGACAATTCTTCAGATGACATTGGTAGATCGAAAGGCATATATCGGGAAGTAGTTTTAGTTTATTAACGACGTTTCGAATGTAACGAAGATTCATTTTCAAGTTACAAAGAGCATTAAATATTGACATGAAGTTAACATGTTGCATTAATTTTTGTTGCATTGAGATTTAATTTCTATTGATGCTATTTTTGAATACAATGCGCCTCTATACATAGTATAAATACTTCTCCTGTTCAGTTTGTGTACTTACATACATTAAAATACGATTTTTCAAGTGTACGAATATTTATTTCCCCCCACTGTATGTGGTCAGCATGAGAGAAAAGACGAAACACCAAATGTCTGAAAATTCTGTATAAAAGCTTCTGAACTTTTACTCGCAATTTCATACCCGGATACGTTCTAACAAGTCTGGCACCGAAAGTAAAAAATATAAACATTCACAACTGAAGCTAGCGAGTTAGTTTGTTCCCACCACAATGGAGCGTAAAAACTTTGTAGCCAACACTGGCTCTAAACGTTCTTTGAAATGAACCATTTTCGATAAATTTACACCACATTTTTAGCGAAACATTTTCATTTCCATGAATGTGTCATAATATTCTAATAACTTTATTTACATACATTAAAAACTTTTACTGAGGTTTTCATGAAAGTATGAAAGGCTCCTTCGTTTCATTAAAGCTTTGGAATAAGTCCCATGAGCAGGTCTATATAACAAAAGAATAAATTTATCCTGGCAGCCGAGGAATAGAGTGAGTGTCAGTTGTTTCTTCTAAGCAATATCCCGGCAGCAGGGAAGCCATTCTCCAGCCGGCAACAAAAAAGATGTTCTGTAAACCTGAAGCTTGGCGGGTCGTTTTTCGGGCGCATCCCGACAGGCTGCAGCGATCTATCATACGAAGCTCTAAAAATCTACTGGGCTTGACTAGCAGCCGTGAAATTTCTTCCTGATGGGGCTTTCATCGTAGCTTTGATATTAAATCAAGACTCACATTAAAGTGATTGGGCCCTTGACATTTTTTATGATAAATATTCAATTCATTCAAAAATCTGAATAATACATGCATAAAATTACTGACTTAAGTAATGAATCAAGTCGAGGCTGCAAGCGTTAAGCAAATTGAAAAATCATAAAACTCCAGAATTTGAAACTTTATTAAACTCGCGCTTCAAAGTCGGGTACTCAGTTGATTTACCACTTAAAGCCACTAAAGTAGCTGTGCAGTTCAACTTCTATGAGTATCATTAGAAAAAACCCTGGAATAAAATTCACCGGGCGTTGTTTGTAACTTTAAAAACTCACCGACTTGTCACTCTTGGCAGCGTGCACTATGCATGTGAGCACGGCTGTCTTGCCGAGGTAGGCCGTGTGGGTTGGTTGCATGCTCGAGTCGAAGTAACTTTCTTCTTCCATTGGTTCCAGACTTTCGGCTGTCTCGGGTATGATAACGCCATCTGTGACGGCTGCCACCTGCTCCAGCTGTTCCGTCGTGACAGGTGGCGGAGGTGCCGTGCCATGTGTCAAGTTCAGAGGGCCAACTGGATCTCCTTCTTCCAGCAACATCTCTGGAACTGTCCAAGAGGAAGACACGCGCACCGACACCACCGCCAGCGTCGACATCACTGTTAGGGGTGGAAAAAACTATCGGATGGAATATTCAAGACTTGAATTATTCAATTATATGTTGAATTTCCCCCCCCCCCTTAATAATTATTATTTTTAGAAAACATAGGTATGGTAAAATTAAGGATATTTTAAATAAGGCCATATGTTCGATTTTCAAATTTATTTATGGCTTCATCGGTGAAAGTTTCATCCAATGAAACACTATTTATATCACCAGGATTCATACAAGTAAAGGAACTGACTTCCATGTATCTGAGGGTATCATATTGAGAAGTAAGGCTGAATATAAATTGTTTGTTTATATTTTCACTCTGATTACCCATTCAACTCTGATTCAAATTTTCGTCACTCACACTAATTATCGCCAATGGGAAATAATATAATTGATTCGGCATCTGACTTATAAATTCCATCAAATGAAAACGACTTCAGAAACGATTTCTGTTGGTTAGGATTCAACAGGAAATTCCTGTGACTATAAAACTTAACTAATTAACACAATTTTTGCTCTAATAATTTTCATTTTGCAACCAAAAACTCGCCAAGAAAACTCGTTAGGTAAAAAATTTTTTTATATCGAAAAAGCGGAAATCGGTGGCAAGACTGGCTTTCGGCCCATCCAATGGAGTCCGGAGTTTCCAAGGTGAAGCACTCTCAGGCTCCGGTGTTTTTTCGGTTACTCTAATCCAATCATTCTAAAGGCTGTGGGGAGAAATTCCTGTGAAAAACATGTTCTAAGAAATGCATGTCATGATACATGTTGGCTTCAATTGAGTTCTAATCTTCCTTAAGTTTACTGAAGTTGGCGTTGAAGGCAAAAGAGAGGCAGAGAAAAATTTTCTTGAAAGCATTACATTTTCTTAGCTCTTAAATTCTTGGTTAGTATGCGATTTTTTTGTTGATTTAACCCATAGAAGGTGGTAATCAAAAGTGCCCGAAGTTATAAATGCAGGATAGAGTAGGATTACATTCTGGCTGTTTCTATATAAAACTTTATATATTATACAAGTTTATATATTCTACAATCCAATTCTTGAGGATTGTGGCTCTGGAATCGCAATTAATCTTAGTTCTCCGATCGATTGCATAGCTGTGGATCAAGAGATTGAAATTTTCTATTCAAAGCCGGTTTCAAAGTTCAATCGACAGGTGCATCAGAAATCGACGTTCCATCATCACATCAATCTGCACAATGTGGACCGCATCATAAATCCTTCTACCTTGTGTCAGTCACAATCGTTTGTTTCCACCGCAGCTACCGACCATGCAATGCCTCTGCGGTCCATTCTTCAATGGCTAACTGCAAAGTAACTCTGCATTGTATAAGCGAATTTTGTAGAATCTAACGATGAATAGTATTTATAACAGTACATAACAGTGTAAAAATTAGAGCGTACATATTTCTGTCGATCGGTTCCAACAACAATTAATCAAAGAACTCCTGAAGCAACTGTGATAAAATTTATTACATTTGATAAAAAAGCCAAGGTGTGTGCAGTGTAGAGCCTCATTGCCAATACATTGCTTACAAGCGAAATAGTCGATATACCAATTTATTCGATTTCAAGCGAGAAAAGTCTGATTTTGTTCATCTCAAAATTAGTCGTAAATGAGATCGAAAGAGGATCTTGTACGACAACTGCCGATGGGCTAAAATTTTATTATGCTGGTGCGGCTCAGTTCATTTATCAAGTTCCGATTGGATCATTAGTTGTTACTTCTATTAACACTGAATTGAGTAAGTTATTAGTTGTAGATATTCTCGTAAACAAAACTTGATAAGCATATCCGAGATAGTACAATTTTGTACTATTCTGGTAGAAAGAATTTTTATACTAAGGCCACAAATTATTTCTAAAGAAAGCCATATTTTTGATCGGATCTTGAATTCTTGTTGACCTGATCCACTGCAGCTAATCAACGTTGAAGTGAGATTCGTTCCGTTGAATCAATAACATAATAAGGGAAATCTTTCAAGGGGTCTGTCAGAAAAGTGTCACAGTCTAATGTAAATCAACTATGTATTGAATGTCTGCTGCACTTTACTTGGAACGATTAATTGTTAGCTAAACGGAGAATATTATTACATGGATCCGTTCTGTTCATTTCATAAGTTCCTCTAGTTCAGCAGTAAGCCAGCCACTGGTGGTTACAGGCCCGTGCAGCACGTATATATAGTCTTCCAGAACAGCCAGCGGAAACAATCAGCTGGCGGTGCGTGGCCACGTCTGGCGATGGAAGCATGCAAATTTGCATGTAACGCAGCTTCCCGAAAGGCAGCCTCAAATCCCTTAATATTAGATTCTGGCAGGTGGATCCGATATGAATGGATTTTGTGATGGATTCAAATTCTGACGCTTTCATCCCTTCAAAATTGGAGTGGATTTCCTTCCAACAAAAGCTTTAAAATATCGATATAGCTAGTTTGATTGCGCAACTTTTGTTCACTCCTCTTAGGGTAGCCAAATTGTAAGCAGCAGAAGCTAGACTTAGTAAATAAGTCTTAAATAATGCATCGCCACATTATGAATAACATTATTGACCATTCACTTAACCTTTTTTTAGCGAAGCCGGCGGTCGTGATTGAATTGATTTAAAGCAAATGTTTACTTATATCCATGAAATGTTCGAGTTTCAGGTTAGTAATATCAGCCTCCTAAATCAAGCAATACGGTAACAATGTGTTATTTTGAAGGCATAACGGAAGCTCTCGATGACCTCGTGGCCATGATGCAGACGTTCAGTCTGACGTTCATCAATACCTTGCTGACGGCCAATCTCATTACAAGACGAGTCATAGCCTCGAGATCGGAATATGAAAGGGAGAGTGAAGCTCAATGAGATGCTCTGGCGCTACATACGGCCAGACTGACCGGGCAACTGTTGGTGATGAGGTTCTCCACTGCATTGAGCTTATCGAGTTCACTTACGAAGTGGCATCGTTCATCGTGTACGAAGTAAGAAGGATGACCAATGTTCATTCCCCATTGATATTGTGATTAATCTGGTCTGGCCAATTAATCGGTCTGACCGTTTAATCGCTTTTCAGAGAGGCAATAAACAGCTCCTAAAGTTCAACGCCGGTAATTTAATATATTAAAGTAGCAATATTTACTCTTTAAGGAACAACATTTTCATCATAATAATTTGATGAAATTCATTAATGATTGTACTAAATATTTTTCAGCATACATTTTATTCAGTTGAACGCCATTAAAGAGTTCCGCTATAAACCAAAAACAATTGAATTCGTAACATAATTATCAAGGTTTCTGTATTTAATTCTTTTCGGCTGGACGTTTTCATTTGAGAACTGCGGAGCTGCGCAGCTACATCATTTTGTCAAATTCTCTTTACATTTACTGTGTAAATCACGAACGAAAAGCGAAAAGAAGCTGAAGTGACACCATTGTTCAAAAGAGATGACATGAGTTAGTCTGGTAACCACCGACCTGTCAGTCTGACAAGCGTTTGTAAGGTAATGCAATCTGTTGTGAGGGATAGGATTATCGATTACTTGACGGTTAACCCTCTCCTATCAGACTAGACTGTCAACATGGCTTATTGCCGGTAGATCCTGCACGACTAACCTGTTGTATACGTTGAACGATTGGAACCGTCTGCTGGACGACAAGGAGCCAGTTAATGCAGTGTGCCTCGATTTTGCCAAAGCATTTGACAGCTCGCTATAAACCAAAAAACAATATTGAATTCGTAACAAAATAATCAAGGTTTCTGTATTTAATTCTTTTCGGCTGGACGTTTTCATTTGAGAACTGTGGAGCTGCGCAGCTACATCATTTTGTCAAATTCTCTTTACATTTACTGTGTAAATCACGAACGAAAAGCGAAAAGAAGCTGAAGTGACACCATATTGTTCAAAAGAGATGACATGAGTTAGTCTGGTAACCACCGCCCTGTCAGTCTGACAAGCGTTTGTAAGGTAATGGAATCTGTTGTGAGGGATAGGATTATCGATTACTTGACGGTTAACCCTCTCCTATCAGACTAGACTGTCAACATGGCTTAAATTGCCGGTAGATCCTGCACCACTAACCTGTTGTATACGTTGAACGATTGGAACCGTCTGCTGGACGACAAGGAGCCAGTTAATGCAGTGTACCTCGATTTTGCCGAAGCATTTGACAGCGTTCGCATGAGCGGCTGTTGCGTAGAGTGAAGTTATGGGAATAGAGGGAAATGTTCTCCAATGGATCAGAGATTTTCTAGTAGGTAGACGACAACGTGTCAGTTTTAACGGGACCGTGTCAGACTGGGCATCAGTGCCCAGTGGCGTGCCACAAGGAAGCGTTCTTGGGCCAGTTTTGTTCCTTGCTTTTATAAACGATGAGCCAGAAGTAGTGTCAAACTTGTGCTCCATGTATGCCGATGACACAAAAATTTATAATTCAGTTAAGGATGCGTCAAATAAAGTGCAATTACAAGATGATATTGATAGTTGAGTAAACTGGACTGATACGTGGCAGGTGTGTTTTAATGCTGACAAGTGAAGCAGTGAATGCA
Source organism: Hyalella azteca (assembly GCF_000764305.2). Lineage (NCBI taxonomy): Eukaryota > Metazoa > Arthropoda > Malacostraca > Amphipoda > Hyalellidae > Hyalella > Hyalella azteca. Next base: position 151,460 of record NW_025934291.1, on the reverse strand, counting down.
GTGAATATTTCGAACTGTATTAAAGGACATGAATGTGGCTGAGTCATGGTCATTTCTCAAGGACACGGTTATGTCTGCAGTTGATGCGTGTGTACCTAAAATTAAGCTTGGTGGAGTCAAAAAACTCAGTGGATGAATAGTACAGTTCTAGCTAAGCTGAAAACAAAGAAGGAAGCATACCAGCATTATTTATAGACTCGTAGAGATGCTGACTATAACCTATACGCAAGAGCTCAAAATCAAGCTAAAGAACGTTGTCGCACTGTAGTACCTTTGAAAAAAAAAAATATTGCTAAAGATGCAAAAAAGAACGCGAAAGCCTTTTTTTGTACGCTAGCTCGAAGTGCAAGATAAAGGACGGTATTTCTGATTTGAAAGTAGATCAACGAAAGATATCCTCTGATGAGGGCAAGGCTAACGTTCATAATCAGATTTTCAGTAGCGTATTCACTGAAGAGGACTTGAAC
>NW_025934291.1:122070-150639 GCF_000764305.2 Hyalella azteca | reverse complement strand
ACACACGAGAGTCAAGTGCCTCAAAGCGCATGCAGAGGCGCTTTGCAGCCTCTGCATGCGCTTCTTGACCGATTGACGAGCTAGCGATTGACAGGGGCCATGCCTCATGCAACACAAGCGCGGCGCTTAGTAGATAGCTATTAAAGAATTGATATCACTTGTATGCTTAAATCGCAAATTAACTAAGAATTTTAATTAAATTAAAAATTTAAAGCAAATTAAAAATCTAAATTAGTTAATTAAAGAAATTCAATTCGTTCTATGGTTTCAATGTATTAATTTGTGACTTCTGATTTGTGATTCTAGATTCTACGAACTGACGATGGAGCTGGTCTCCGAAACGTTTTCTATAAAGATATGAATTTTTGTGGACTATTCTTTGCTTTTAAATTTTTAATTAGTAGATAGCTATCTGTGGTCTAGTAAGGTTGATTGTGTACGCTGGTCCGGCACAACAAATGTCGACTAACACCACTCTCGTTTGGAGTCACTCTCTAGTAGAGAGCCTAATAATTGATCTTTATAGAGAACACGAATGCCTATGGAGTGTTCGGTCAAAGGAGTTCAAAAATCGAAATGCAAATGATGTAAGTTATTTTTACATGACGTGTTTAGTTTATGTGATTTTAGCAACTCCTGACAATTTATGCATTACCGTTTAGCGATTTCAAAGGATGATATAATATCGGTAGTCGGTACGAATATTGGAACTTTTTATATAAGAATAGACTATATTTTTTATAAATTGTATCTTTTTGAATGTGCTAAGCCTCTAATTATGATGCCTATGCTAAATTCTCGTTTACAACTGGCATAGTGCGAAGAATGACGGACCGCAGCACACCCGAGAACAATGACCCACAGCTCAAATCCGGTTACATCCATCCTCATTTACGTCTAGGTGGCAACTAGTGTTCAATGCGCGCGGTCTCGAGCTATCGCTTACAAACGTAGTGTGAACGGTTGTGCGCGGTGAGGCACTGCAGCAAACGACTCAAAGCGCATGTCGTTGCCACTAGTGTGAACGGGCCTTTATTAGTCGTTGGCGTGTGCCCGAACCGATATAGAGTTTGGAAACGCCGTGTGATCACCAGAAGTTCAGAACTTGAAAAAAAAAATTAGTAGAAAGTGCTCAAAGACGTTCCACGTGTATAATTCTAGGTTTAAATTGCAGGTCTTACGAAGAAAAATCAAAGATTATGAAACTTCTAAGCCATTGTTATTGACGTCTGCGTGGTGAACTCATTGAAGTATACAAGTATACCCATGGTTTATACAAGGTCCCAGATGGATTACTAGATTAGGAAATAAGAACCAACACCAGGGGCCACGGCTATAAACTAAAAAATCTTCGTTGCAACTCATCCACACGACAACACGTCGTCACGCTTCGAATCATGACATGTGGAACAGCCTGCCGGGCTACATCGTTGACGCTCCGAGTATGAACGCCTTCATGAACAGACTAGATAAAGCTGTTGAGAAATATATGTCTAGCCTTGAAATGCCTAGCACCATATCGAAGCTGGTGTAAGTCTGGTAGCTATTTCAAACTATCGTCAGTTTTAAAAGATCCGGTCGAAGGATTGGTTGTTAGATTTCNCTCTGTTTACGTCCCGCCTCTACCAGCAACTCTGTTTACGTCCCGCCTCTACCAGCAACTCTGTTTACGTCCCGCCTCTACCAGCAACTCTGGTTGATCTGAAGAACCGTATCACTGCTACGGTGCACTCGGTAACAGAAGAAATGCTTTCTCGTGTGTGGGACGAGTTTGGCTACCGTTTAGATGTTTGCCGTGCAGCACAATGGAGACACATTCTACATTTATAAATATTTAGAAAAACGTTGAATTTTTTCTTGCCATTGGTGTATGAATTTTTTAATACATACTTAAATGGCTACGAATTTATTAAATTGGGTCCATCATTTAGAATAACTCTGTACATCAACTGAGTGAATTTTTTCATTGTATACGTTATAATATTGCATTTCGAAAATTGAAATCTTGATTCACATTTGAATCAATAAATATCTTTATTACTTTTTAGGTATTACTTAACATACAACTTTTTTCTAATCTACAGAGATGAAACAATTATTGAAATTTAAGAAATTTTGAATGGATGCGCCATCAATTTTTTATCCACAAGGAGTTAGTTTTTTATCATAACAAGTCAGTTTCACGATAATCACTTATCAACATTACACATGTCCTTTCCTGGTTTTGAATAAGGCCGCCAACAAGTAACATATACAAAATATCTAAATTATTTATAATTTCCAATAATATACAAAAAGTTTTGTTAGATACGTCATCTGTCCCAGCTCACCCTCTCGCCTTCAGCTCCTGAAGTCTGACGCTTATTGTGTTGGTCCATTATAAGCTTTTTGTTGCAGTACTTCGGACATGAGAACGCACTTACGTTCTATGAGGAGAGACTCCAGCTGCAGTCCGCAACATCGTTGCCTTTTTGCCGGGCACTGAGACCGTCTCGGGACGTCCGATACATGAGAAGTGAGTGATAGAGATACATGAGGAATCCTTTGCCCCCGTCTCCTTTTAGGATCATATATCGGTTTGCGTTGATCCTTGACGTGACTAAATTCCATCTATATGGGAAAACAACTACTAATGCTAAAATAGAGTAAATGAGCTTTACCCGATATTCATAAGCATTTCAGTCTTGATCGACTGTGCAATTGAGTATTAGAAATCGGTCTCGTATTTGCTCCATGTTCATTGGTTAATCTTATCCTCAGAAAATTAATTGATCGATAAGAATTAATTTTTAATGCGCTATGGATACTTTCATTAACGCACATTCATGGACATATATTAATAGGCTCGCGCACAGACTCAATCTGGGAGTAAATGATGTCGCCACAAATTCATCCGCGAAAGTCGACTTATCTCTCAAAGAATAGGAGCATGATCGACCGTAAACGGCCGCGTTATTCTTTTGGGAAGAACCGAGTCATTGGATTTAATCAGCCATAAAGAGTCCCTTATGGAGGATTTGGTGCGTCGCTTGTGTGTCCAAGGCTCCGAAGAGAAAACTCTCCTTTTTCTTCACTCCCGTTCTTTTGTGAAGCTTTATTTTTGTTGCTACTGAACGTAGGATGTTTTTTGCAATCTCTTTACTATTTTCCGAGGATCTGGTTCACGGAATGACTTTTCGGAGCCTTGGACCGTAAAAATTTCACCCTAGGGCCCTTGGCTTGAGCTCTACAGTACGAATGAGACTCCCAGTGCAGTCGGCAGCATGTCAGAGAAAACTTTGCACTAAAGTTGAAGATTACAACTTTGTCCTATTATGATTTCGAATTGGGAACTTTGAAGTATTTTTAGGCCGTGTTGTTCTATCGAGCTCAATTCATTTTGAGTGAGTGGGAAATTGACGGAAACTTTAATTGAAAACGTTTGAGAAAATATCAAATATACAGTGCAGTATCAGCTTATTGTTGGTCTTCTATCATTTTCATGTTTAATTTTTAAGTATTCTGAGCGTCAGCTCATATCATTTTCTCTTAGATTAGTCATGTATTACGGATAATGTTCTAAGTTGAGGTTATCGTGAATTATATCTTAGCTTGAGTTATTTGAGTAATGAGTCATGACTAATTACAATAAAAAAATGTCGAGACAAATTATTGATTTTCGATGGTATTTAAAAGCTTCAATGCATTCACACTTCTGTGTCTTCAGCTTTATTATTTTCTTGTCACCTTGTTTTCTTAGCTTCATTGTTGAAAACATAATTATTTAAATATTATGATAATATTCTATCAATTCATTGTTTTCTTTGGCATCAAACAACTGCATTTAGTGATTTGCAGGATACATCGCACGTCTTTATGCTTCAATAATACCATTTTTGGCTCATGTGTCTTTGCTGTTAAACAAGCGGGTGAGTGACGTATCAGACCTTCTCAAGGCATCACAATATGGCGGTGATGAGCTCCATGCCCAAACTTTGCCTCAGCGAGCGGCTATTGTGCCATCTAATCGTCAGCTCAGCGTCGTGGCAGCACAAAGAAACGGAGGAAACTTTCTTCTGAGAAACCAAGTGCCAGAGATAATCTTCCATGAACTTGTTTAATTTAACTGGGAAACTTTCTGTGCATTTACCAGGAAACGGCAGCTATGAGAATTTTTAACGAAGATAAAATCTGTTTCTGAAAATGACTCATCGTGATGAGAAGTGGGTCACAATGGAAACGTGCATGATTTGATATAAAGCTCACTGAATATCCCGAATCGTTATTAAAAGCTCTGCAACTACTAAACAGTGTATGTGTGGGCCACCAGGGATTAAATCGGTATTACTTTTAAAATTCGATTACAATTTTTCATTAATGATTTTTCAGGTGGCTCACCACGTTTTTCAATGAACATATAATTTTTCGAACGATATGAATTTTCTTTTGCCATACTAAAATATATTGCACAAATTTAAGTCGTACTCTATACAGCATCATCTATTTCGCAATGAAACACCTTGGCGAATATTGATATTTCAACATATCTCCCTCTTCACTCTTCCCCCTACACACTCTTTGGGGAGGGGCTGATCGCAGCGAAGTGCTTCCCTCAAGGCAGCAAGCAATCGCAAAGAGGATCAACACTCATAATTTGTTGCGTTATGCAGGCAACGCCACTAAGTGACTCTGCCGAGCCCTCTTACGAAGTTAGTGCTAGGCGGTGCTGCTGCTCTTCAATCTCCCGTGCTCGCCATACAAGTGCGCCACACGCACGGTGCGTACAGGCATATGGCGCGGTTCACCACTTCCAAGGCCTGTATTACGTCGAGTCCAAAGTGTGTGTGAAATGAAACTCAACGGAAAGTACGGTAACAACTTTCCCGGAAAATTTCAGGGTAAAAACGCATTTGCGAATTATTGAAATGATAAGTAGGAAATTTTCTGAAAGTTTGACTTCTAGTGATTGGGAACACAACCGTAAAGATCCAGAAAATTCTCGAAATGGAAAACTTTAAGAAAATTTTACATTAGGATGAAGAAAAGTGATTATTACGTTAATCATTTGAATTTGAATCCAAAACATTAAATTAGAATTTGACGTGATTCTATTCGCCTATTATTTTATTGAGCGGAGTGACTGTAGTTCCATTCAAGTTGCATGGCTGTAGCGAAAATTGTGTTTCCATTTATATTTTTATTATTGGTTGTTCTGTAGTAGCTTTGACCTTGTGAAATGCATTAATGATCAATTAATGTCTATATAATTACCTCTACAGAGCTAAGTCAAGTCTGCTCTTGAAAGTGCGTTAATACTCGAGGCCTCAAGAGCTTTTACAGGGAGTCTGTTCTACATGTCGGTGACACGAAGCGAATTGTCGCGTAGCTGAGTTGCACCGCAGGTTTTCAGTTTATAATCGTGGCTCCTGGTGTTGGGTCTCGTTTCATATTCTAGTGATACAATTACAAAGTTAATAACAAATTAATCAGGGAGTGCGGGATCTAATTGAAATATTTCTGATGTATATTCAGGATTTCTTTATGAAGCGAAGAAGAAGGAGGGAAAACGTAATATTAGGTCTGAAATAATTAAAATGGCCTGTTTATCTAGATCCGCAGCAGCGTGCTACGTCATGCTAACTTGCCTTGGAGTTAAAGTGCAAGCATTAGTGTAAATAAACTCTGCACCTGCATGCAGATGCATCGCTTACGGAATGTTCTATTGTAATCTATTTTCCTATTCCTGCGCAATAAAACATGCGATTAGTTTAATCAACTATTGGGGCAACGGGCCCACGCGTGTCACGGGGCAAAGCGCCCATGGTGAAGTCTTGTGTTATACATCTTTAGATTTGTCTCAATGACCTTTTCAAACTATGACTAGCTTTTTGAATCACAAATTACACTTCATATTGCATGATTTTTTGATTTTCCGCCTCAAGGCAGCAGGTTTAGTTTCTAGTTATGCGTATTTCTGACCCCTAATCGAGTTATTGACTCTTGCCTTGCCAAAAGTTGATTTCAGTCAACACCAATGAGCCAAAAGTTGATGAGTTTTTATGGTGTTGGCTGAAATCACGATTGGGTACGAATTCTCTGCACATTTTGACACTTTTTACAAAATAGTGTTTCATTAAAAATTGAATAACTCTATAGGCGTCTAAATCACATCATACATTCCTCATTAGTTGCACCTTTAAACAAAACAAAGAACCACCTCGTATCAATTAAAACTTTATCAAAAATTTAGTTTAAAAAAAAAGGGGGGGGGGGTGCTGCCCCATGTTGCCCTACGTTGCCACCACTTCGGACCTCAGTTAACATTCTTAGATTTTTGTTAGTTTTAACTACCAGTTTTGTCGTTCTTTGTTTTGTTTCGCTCATCAATATATTTCTATTGCGAAAATAATTTATTCGAAACTCGGCACGCAAGTTCTTCACGGAGAGCATTTTTTAACGAGGTTGCCACGGAAACACGTTGAGAACACGTGTACCGACTTGAGTTAAGGTTACTATTATAATTTGTAAACAACGAGGTTACTATTATAACTTGTAAACAACGAGGTTACTATTATAACTTGTAAACAACGAGCTTACTGTTAGATGTCATTCTACGAATCCAGAAATGAAATCACTGTATTTCAGATTTCTTCCCTAAAGCGCCAGTTACACTTCACTTTCATATACAATTGGTGTTTCGTGCCTTTTAAGATTGAAGACTTTTCTATTAATACAAATTTACAAAGATTGTAGCGGATGAATCACTGCTGGCAATGCTGTGCTCAGTCAAGCGGCAGGTTTATTGGGAGTTGCAATTATTATTAGAAGCTGGGAAGCAAGAGCTTAGACATGTTGCGCTAGCAGTTGTCTCCTTGGATAATTTATCCTTAAAGAATCCCTATACTCGCTGCATTCCATCGGTCATTTGAACGTTATACCCACTACTGCTTTATTTGATGGTCAATTTGTTTGTCAACATTGACTTCTTAATGTTTTTCAATCATCACTCTAACGTTGATTCTATATTTTCACATATCACCATCATGTTGTTCATTGATTATACTAACCTAGATGAAGCACTATATTTACACTAGTCAGTGTTAAAACGCAACTGCTACAAAACAGCCCTCGAAGTTCGTTTGAACCAGACGCCGCGGTAAATGCTTCGTAGAATAATAATAATAATAATAGCCCATGCAGTCAACTAACCTCTCAAGACGTGATGTCGCATAATTAGAAAATGAAAACATTTTCCCCCTCTCTGACTGAATCTGTCAGTAATTCTTTGATTTGACTTCTATTATAAAGAGTTGCATTTAACGTCATTATGACTATTATACTAAAACAGTTTTGAAAGTAATGAATCTGTATCTACTATATTGTTAATAATAAATTGGGTCGAAACAAAATCCAGTACAAGAAGAATTATCGTCGCAGTCCAAGTCGTGTCGTAATTGCTATATTACGTCTTTTAGCTCCATAACTCAGACCGTGCAGTAGATCCTCATGGCCGCCATCTGGAGGAATAAGCCGACTGTGCAGACGGTCTTGTGCGCCCTAACTAGAAGCTGTGAGCATTTTTAGAAGACTCCTATTCTCTGTCTGTATTTCTCGACGATGTGGCAACAACTCGCACTTAAGACCAAGGAGCGGTGAAGTTTGGCTCCCACATTTCGCTTCCATTCCCACTATAAGTCAGCCTCTCCCCACAGAGCGTTATTGACTTGACAAGAGAAAACCCATAAGCCTTAACTCTTAAGTTTTAATAGGGATAAAACTTTGACCTCTTGGCATCAAATTTAACTCGCGGAAATAGTTCGGAAATGATCAACTTTAGGGCACGGCAATGGTTCTGATGTTGTAAATGATTGTTGCAACGATCAACTTCAACGTTTGTCTCTTTATTTTTTTTTTTGTGTGATAGATGAAATATTCAAGGCTGAAAATGAATTTCGTAAGAGAATTCTATGAGTAGCATTGGGTTTTTTAACACAAATTTCTATTTTGTATTATAAATGTACTAGCACATTACAGTTTTTAACATCGCAGAAAATAGAAATACAAAATTGTTGCGACCATTGTAATTGTATTGAGATTTAAGCCACCTTGAGTTAGGAACGTAAATAATTCCTGCATGGAATTCTGTTAACAACTAATATGCCCAGTTTTAGTACAAATTTCCACCTTGAAAAGTGCAGAATGATTCAAAATTATTCTTTCCCATTTTTAATCTTCGCAGAACTTAAATCGTCTCGTGGCCCAGAAGAAGGTAGTGAAAAATCTTATTGATTTTGTCAACATCTATATTTTCCATTAATGTATCTCTCTTTTCAATTGATCTAGTCTACAAAAATTTTATTATACGCAGCAAATATTATTCCAATTTAGAACAAAGATGTCAAAGCAAAATTACTTTCGCTTATATTTTTCAAGCAGCAATTATCATAACAATTCCATTCAGATGTTAAATACTATTTTTTTTAAATTTTCTGATAAAAAAACCCATGCCATTGCATGCGACGCATACAACCTCAGCTTTATCAGAAAAAAGTTTTCATGAAATGTGACTTCGTGCATTTGAAGGACCGCGTGGCACAGTATTTTGCTCATCAGTCAAATCGAGTATGGTTGCCTCGATAGTTTCCTTTTCACGGATTGAACCTGAATAATCCAAACCGAGCTTCGCAATTATTCTATTAATGACAGTGTTACAATTATTTTCATACTTTTTGCTACTCACTACTACAATCACCCGATATGAAACATAAAACTATACAATAATACTATTTTTGCATGCAATATAAAAAATTTTTCAGTTTATCGAAAGTAAATAGTAATCCAAAAAAGTTGCTTACCTGAGAGAGCGCTGTTCAGAAGCATCTTGACGGTCGAGGGTTCTTCGAAAATTTATTCTTCTATTAATTCACAGAGTACGCTTGCAGATGTTACCGTCCCAGTCAACCTGTCATCTATTGTACGCTTTCTTGGAAGTCACTTTTCAGGTCCGTGCGACAAACTTGACTTCAAAGCAAATTAATGCATAGCCTCATGTGCAGTTTGAATGTTATACTGTCCTCTTTTGCTCCTATTGATTAAAATAACATTCAAGATCGTCTGAGGAAATAAATATAATTATATTTGGTTCGTTAAAAACTAGCTGCCGGAAACCCTAAAATATAAAACTTAAAATACATTAGGAGAGTATTACTTACCTAAGAGATAAAATACCGCAGTCAAAATTTTTCCTCCAGCGGAACACTTCGACAGCGATGTAAAATATAAGGCAAACGAGTGACTTCAACAAGAATTTCCCAAGAGATTTCTTGGCTTTGAAATCGTTCAATAACTTGTGATCAAGAACGAAGCTCAATCGGTACTTGAATCCTGAGATAAGAACAAGTTCGTGCCCAACTTTGAAGTCATCTAAGGACGCTTGATGGACCTTCAAGTCGTCCCTGCATGGACCGGGAGCCTCATCCAAAGTTACAGATTTTTCGTCCTTATTTTCTTTCACGAAACAAATGAGAATATTGCAAGAGTATTCCAACTGTTGTGATTCCTCAATTGATATGTAAACTTATTATTAAAATATTGTTGTTGATTTTGATTTTGGTATATAATTGCCTAGTTTGGCATTTAAGATTTTATTCCAAATAATTTTGCATATTATGAAAAATGGTAAACCTTTTCTGTTATAAGTAGTGATCAGAAATTCTATGCATCTCCCATTGATTACGAGAATTGTCCAGCGTTTAAACAAAACTTGAAGCTATCGATGTAAACTAAACATAGTCAAGTAAACATATAAGAAGGCATAAATCAATGCAATTGTCGTACACACTAGAGGCTTCGGATGGCAGCCGGCTGAGAGTGTTTCGTATGACAGATGATTTTTGCAATAGAAACCTCTCTCTGAATTGAATAAATGGTTGTCAGTGGTGCACAACACTACCAGTGAAATATCTAGCTTGCGTCAGAATATATTTCAATTCGGGCGAGATTTATGGACAGACAAGCGCATGTAGCTGCGCGGAGACTTGGGCACTGAAGGCGCTATTCGCGGTGACTGCGAAAACATGTCTCGTGAGGATAAATTTGGCCGCGTCTGGCAATATCCACGCGTGCGCTATTATATATTCATGTTTTGAGGTAGCCGTGCTACGCTCGAGTCTAGCGCGAGATTACGCCCGAAGCAATAACGCAAATCCGTATTTGCGTCGCTATAAAATAAAATTCGTAAGCTGACATACAAGGCAATTTTATGAAACTTCAAGATCAGCATTTCCAATTTTAGAAACCCTAATATCTTTCGGCTCGAAAGGCTTAAGACGATGCTATAATCATATAATAATGAAGTCGTAGTCAAAATCTCTCTAAATTTAAGTTTTAAATAGAATATTTTCAATATTATGATATATGGTCATTTCACGATTTCTGTTCCGTGGTCTTTCAAATCTGTTAATGAATGCAGATGAACATGAAATTAACAAATACAGTGTCGACTGCTGAAAAAAGTTTTCTTCCTGATAAAAACTCGGGAGCATTTCGATCTCATTTTAATTGAAAAGACGCAAATAAATTCCGTGAAAGTAAGTATTTAAAAAATCTGTTTTTAATTCTCAGTTCAATTCCTCCTCGTCGTCTGAGATTCAAATTGCTACAATGTTTCTTCCATAGTCCATTTCTTGTCATAGTCATGGAACTAGCAATTATAATAAAATTGTCGGTGCAGTAGCATGCCTTGTAGGAAAAAGATCGTGATAGACCACAGCTCTTTACGGTGATCGTGCTCTTTACCATTCAAGAAGCGACTCAGTCAGGCCTTCAAGAAGCGACTCAGTCAAGCCTTCAAGAATCGACTCAGTCAGGCCTTCAAGAAGCGACTCAGTCAGGCCTCCACGAATCGACTCAGTCAGGCCTTCAAGAAGCGACTCAGTCAGGCCTTGAAGAAGCGACTCAGTCAAGCCTCCACGAATCGACTCAGTCAGGCCTTCAAGAAGCGACTCAGTCAAGCCTTCAAGAATCGACTCAGTCAGGCCTCCAAGAAGCGATTCAGTCAGGCCTTGAAGAAGCGACTCAGTCAGGCCATTAAGAAGCGACTGAGTCAGGTTCTACAATTGATATTTTACTTGAACTTCATCGCTGACGAATATTGGCTGATATTCCTAGAAATATTTTGAACATCATTTTAATGATTTGATATAATTAACCGATTAAACAATGAAAGCATAAATTGGTTAACGTCTAGAACATATAATCTATGAAATTTCATGTATTTAATCATTTTCATGGAACCTAAGGAGGATTTATAACGAATTTGCTAGCAAATTGAGAAGTTCTACGATGAAGGTTCTCTCATGGTTATGTGTGCGAAAAATTTAAGTTTGTGGCGATCAAATTCAACGCATCATTTTTCATAGAACGAAATTGTTTCTCGTGGAAACTCGCGGAACACGAGGCATGCATGTACAGTACAGTACCTACACATTATGTAAGGAAAAATGAACATTTTGGATTTGGGCGCCGCGATGTAAGGGAAGACGAAGGCTCTCTATGACTTAATTGAATAATGCGTTGCTGTATAGCTGAATAATGCATTGCTGTATAGCTGAATAATGCGTTGCTGTATAGCTGAATAATGCGTTGCTGTATAGCTGAATGCGTTAATTGAAGTGATCAGCGCATTTTATTATCTTGATCTGAAGCCTGCCAGTCCAATTTAATACTTCATGCCTCCTGATACATGCGTCTTCTAAATGTTTCATCTATTTATACTACTCCTATCATTTTACTATTTCAATTATTCTTACTACTTTACTATTATCTTTACAAATATCGAAACGTTTTGTAATTTCGCCTGCAACGAACGATCACTTGAATTTAATATTCGCATCAGAATTATCATGCGATCATTCATTGCCATGAGTAATTCGAGGAAATAAGCAATATAAATTATTTTTTTAATCACATTGAATATACGTAAAATATCATGAAGATGAAATTTGCATGAGCGATGTACAGGAAAAATATTTTCATTCCACCAATTATTGATAAGTTGCATTACAGTGATTTTATTTCGTCCATTTACAGATTATAATTGGCGCTTAAATATATCTTTTAGTTTGGATTAACTTAATATGGGGACTATCATTAACATTGATTCACTCTTGCAAACTGGCATTCATATCTGCGACGTCATTTGGATCCTTTTTTTTATATCCCCCACTACGATTTCTTGTTAATTTTTTACAGTTATTAAAATTTTAATGTAAAATTTGTGACAGTCAATATAATGTGGCCTGTATATATTGTTTATACCGCAAGCATGAAATACTTCCTGTGTTTGTTGTTGTGCCGTCGTATCATAACGATTTCTTGTTAATTTTTTAAAGTCATTAATTTTTTTAATATTGCGACAGAGTCAATATAATGTGGTCTGAATATATTGTTTATGCTGCAAGCATGCAATACTTCTTGTTTTTGTTGTTGTGCCGTCGTACTAAAGATGTTCGTGAAATTGAACGTTCGCGCTCATCTTATGGGTACATTTTCAAGGGGCATGGACCTCCTGATACTAAAACCTAGTGAAGCGCCTGCTGGATACCGCGAGCACTGAGAGTATATAGGGGTTTTTCCCCATCGCGTTCCACCAACCATAGGACTATACATTCCACAACTATACTACATCTTCTGCATATTAGTTGCTAATACGTTGCATCACTATCATTTTATTTGCTCAATGAATTGATAGCCAGCTGATGGAGTAAGTTTACTGTTTGAATAAAACGGTGGGCTTCCTCGACCAGGTGGTTGACGTGTGGCAACTTCTACAAATCTTTGCCAGATTCTATTGTGTAAGGCAGAGAATATTTGTTTGCAGTAAACAATACCAAATTAAAAGTCTGCCCTGACCTCCGAGAGTGTTCACGTACCACTTTAAATTGTCCTCGCTCATCATTACTTCCACGCCTACACTTTCTTGGAAACCCTGGCCACAATGCCTGCTTCTGGAACTGCACCTCTACTAAAATCTGGGAATCTGAAAGTCAAAGCGTGTGACTCCTAACCTCATTCGCCGTCTACTAAAAGCCGCAGCAAAATATTTTCATCCATTGCTATGCAGTTCTATTGCTCTCGCTCCGTATGCGCCATGCTTGCTTGCTGGTCCTTACCGAGGCTCCATCGAATGGTTTACGTTCCTGTATAAAGTTGGCAAGATTCTCATTTTTGAGCGATGCAGTTGCATCACGAGTGCCGCGCCATCACTTTGACAAATAAGTTCGCTACCTTAGCTTCTGTTGTGGTCAGCAGTGTCTCGTTCTTGGTTCGTAGCCACGCTAGACCGGAATGTATATTTTTTCATAATAAATTATAATGTTTAGTGTTAGTGAAGATTACGAAAGGGTTTTATATTATAATAGATAGAATAGAAAAATTTTAGTATTTAAATTTCTGACGAGATGAAATGATTCTACCTACCTGTGTCGAAGTTGTGTTTCCCAAAGCAAAAACAAATGTGACAGAAATTTGTACATTCTCGATTTTGACCTTGACACATTTTGACCTCGATTATGTGAGTCTGTAATTAATTTTGATATTCGTAATTGTTAGGCTTTATGTACGTATATAATATGATACAATGTTTTTAAGCTGTAATTTGAAAAAAAGTCACATTACAATGAATATACGTAAAAAGTTGACTGCAAATACCAAATATATTGTCAATGATCAAATAGAAATAATAGACTAATACAAAAACTATAAAATATAGTATATAAGTAATAATTGCATCTGTAAAATATATCATGCCATTCCCAAGCATCAAATAATTATCGATCATTTATACTCAACTTGAAATTATTGTGGGTATAATAATGTGGGTATAAAAATGTTATAATTGGAAAACGTTAGTTTTTTTGAATGACACAAACTTCAGTTTGCTCATCTCAGAAGCTTGGAGAAATTCAAGCCGCTGAAGTCACAAATGAGGTGAAGGTTAATGCACTTTCTCAATATACATGAATATCTAGAAAATCAAATGAGACTTAAATTCGTTGATATATGTTTTAATGATAGGTTTATACCTTATGTTCATATAAATGTTTATTCCGTCGAATTTTGATCATTATTAAGAAGAAACTAATATTATCGTATGATAATAAAATTTTGAAGCTCGTAGAGATTTTCAAGCTTAACTGCGCAATAATGCTTGTTATACAGAATTCTGCACAACTTAAACTTCTCGTGAAGAGCTTCGAATGTCTCGCTTATTTAATTAAATTTCGAACCACAGTTTTTCTATAACAACGACTTTCGGAAAGAATATAAAAATTAAAGTGGCAGAAATTGCGTGGCTTCGGCAAAGATTACTTTTGAATTGATAAGAAGAAGATCCAAAGAAAATTTGAGACGAAGTAAATGCTGACTTCTAGATATTTAACTTATTACAATATCCTTAGCATCCTGTGAACAGTTAAATTTTTCAGTTCAATTCAGAACTTGAATTGCACATAAGATTATTATAGTCATCCACTGATTGTAACTATAGGCAGAAATCATCCTGCAGTTTGCTATTTATGCTGAGATTTATCGAAGGTCTGTAACACTCGGGACTGTTAACATTGTCACGCTGCCGTGGCACAGCGAGGCAGGAGACACAGAGACTTGGCGCGCGCA
Source organism: Hyalella azteca (assembly GCF_000764305.2). Taxonomy (NCBI): domain Eukaryota; kingdom Metazoa; phylum Arthropoda; class Malacostraca; order Amphipoda; family Hyalellidae; genus Hyalella; species Hyalella azteca. The sequence goes on along the minus strand of NW_025934291.1, from coordinate 135,984 downwards.
CCTACCACGACCGACGCAGGCGCGATACTGAGAACCGAACCCTTGACGCTGGTAAAAAGAACGCTTTGTTATTCATCATCAACCATGTATCTTAACGAGGAATTTAGCCAGAGTTATTCATGGAAAATATGCATAGTTTTGAACAAAACATATGGAATTAGTTTGTTCGCGGTTAACCATGTGCATCAATTTAGCCACCAGTTTGAAATCTTCCTGGGCTCTATCTTGTTTTCTTAGGTTGTGTTTTAGTGGTGTAATACAAGCTGCAGCTACATTCAAACTCAATAATAACTTATCACTCAAAAAAATTTATCTGCTAACTAATTCTCCCTCAAAGACTTAAGTTGTTTAATAACTAATTCTCCCTCAAAGACTTAAGTTGTTTAATAACTAATTCTCCCTCAAAGACTTATATATAAGAGGTTGAGATCACGACTAGGAATACATTTGTAAGGGAAATTCGCCCATTTTAGGATGTTTGTTACGGTTTAAATCATTTTTTGTTAGACGGTATAATGTAACCGGTAAAGTTGGCTACCGTGTCGCGTGTGCTGACGTGGTATCACCGGGCTGAAGGCCGCGTTAGGATACCCATTCATTATTTCGTTGAGACTTGGTCGCAGCGCACCTTCCTCTCACTATACTCTAGTGACTGTAGCGTCCCTATATAGTAGGTGAGTTGGAGTTCAACCTTTAAACTTGCTAAATAAGTGTTAGCCAATCCGCCTATTATTCTCTACTGGTAATTAACAGTGTTGCAATTTATCCGTGTAATTAAACTAGCTAACCATCATTGTTCGGCAGGATCGATTTCTTGCCTGGGCCAATACTTTCAAAAAAAGTTAATAGATCATAAGTTCATCAGCCAATCATTGACGGCCTTTCGAGCAAATTCCACCAATCATAGACAAGAAAATAGAGCGTAAGTACTTACGTTCACTTAGCGAGTTTTGAAAGTATGGCCCCTGGCCAACAAGGCCTACGTACGTAGGCCGACGACTGCGGAGCTTCTAGGAAAGCGCCCGCCACTTATTATGGTCTCAGCCTGGTCCTACACTTATTATGTCTTCAGCATATTGTAAGAGATTAAGATCGCGAATGGGAATATATTGTACATAAATATAGGAGGTTATGATCACGACTGGCAATATATTGTATACGCATATATAAGAGGTCTAGATCACGACTAGGAATATATTGTACGCATATATAAGAGGTAAAGCAAAACACTTTGAACGAAGAAAGACTTATTGTATAGAATACTTGTATGACTAATAATTATTCAGGAGTTATATATGTCATGTATAAGAAATTACTTCATTTATATCTGAAATGATATTCTTATCAATAGCTGGGGTCAAAACTTGTTTGACGTGTGGTATGTAAAGTGTATTAAAATATTGAAATACCGAGAATCTATCAATCATTGGTGAGGTTTCGTTCAACTGTATTTGAAAATGGAAATTCCGTGTGCAAGTAATTTCGTTGCATAATTAGCGAATTATTCAATTGTTATATCGATCTTTTATTACAAAGCTGAACTGAGCGAAAGTAGCGCTTTATATTCGGACGCACTCTAATTAGCACTACTGACAGGGAAAATATAAAATGCGAGTCTAAATCTAACGCAAATTTGAAATCCCTTCGTTCAACAACAAAAGCCTGGTTAATTGCGAGCTGCAGCCCGCCACGGTTACTAAAATCGGGGAATGAATTATTCTCAAACTTCGAAACAGCGCGTATTTAGAAGCGGTCTTTTCCACGTATGAAAACTACGTCGCCATGTCTATTTACGTAAATTAAACTCCATTATGCACGCCTTCAAACGTTTATTTGGCCAATTAGGTAGCAAACGAAGGTGGAATTAAATACAGTGAAATATTGGTCATTATTCTGCTCAAATAATAATTATAATTTTACGTTTATTATTTTTCTCAGCTTCATCATAAGCATCTCGTTTGAGAATTACGTAACAGTTTTGTCGATGAGACAAATTCGCATCAGCATTATTTTGTCTCCAAACGTGCAGACTTGTACTCTTCATAATATCGCTGTTATATTACTCATCCGCATAAATATCCTGAGTGCCCAAATTCCTTTGATGACGCTCATGGATTTCAACTCCTGGACGCGATATCATTAATTCATACGCGACGTCTGATGGAGCATCGATAGGTTCTCCAAGGTCTGCAGACGAATAAATCAGTGCTGTGCTATTTTTTCAGACAAAGAATAATTATAGTTCAGCTTTCGTCCATGCAACGAGCATAATTCGAGGAATCATATATCGCTGACGACTTGCAGTCGAATATCACGTGTTTCTAGATTGATTGCGTTACAATGTTTTTTTAACCACTAGCCTGCGAAAATTCCTTTGCCAATCGAAGAGCTACGATTGGAATTGCGTCGTTAATAGACAATTCAACCAAAATTTTTGAAAAATAATATTGTTTAGTAACATTAACATCTCACCATTAAATTAATTGGAGATTAAGTAGATCGAAAATACCGTTGATTATTGACATTTGAATTTGCCAAATATTGCCAAGCAATCTTTCACCCGCCCTACCTCAAACAAAACAATTCGCGAAATCTCGTTATCTTAACGTACTTTCTTATAAAATAATAATTAGTATCCTGGAGTGGAATTATTTGCAAAGTAACACAGGGGCTCTCATTTCCGTTAAAAGGCGAGATTTCAAAATTTCTGCTCAGACGAGGTGACGGTCTTTCGTTTAATGGTTAATGGAAAAAATGATTAAATTCAGTATTATTCAACATTTCATTCATGCTCAGATTTGCAGTGCAATTTGGCACTTGATTCAAAATGAGTATATTATATATATTATATTCTACATAATTTTAATCTACTTTTATTTTTTTTAATTCAATAATCATATATGAAGAAAAACGCTTTGTTCTACCGCCCACGAGTCATTTTTTGCTGTGGCTGCTCTTATTGGCCGAGAAGAATTTCTATAATTTTACATAATGAGCCTTCGTATTAATTATCCTGCTGGAATGAATTCCTGAGAGCTTGATGTTATGAATCCCATTCTTGAGTGCGCCGTGGAGCTCTCAGACTGAGACTTGAGAGTCTCGTTTGCCTCAAGAGCTTCACTAATTAGTCCTATGAAGAGGGGATTGCAGGACTGGCCACGCGACAGTTAAAACTAGCGTACATCGCCAGCGTCTTTAAATTAACTTCGGTCATGTTATTGGACTGCTTTTGGCCGGGGGCCTTACGGTGAGGAACTATGAATTAAAATGCAGAGATTTATTTTAATATAATTCAAATTACCATTCACATCTTATTCATTCGTTTGAATAAGTGCAATTCTTTGCCATGGAGTGTGAATATAGCTATCGTCATGCTTGATGACACTTTGCTGTGATTTAGAACTATTTAATATGAATTATAATCAAGAAGATTGACCTTAATATTGGCATGTGCCATTCATCAGTCACTGGCATCATCGATCTGTCAAATCAAGTTTAGCATTTTCAATTCCATACATTAAATTTAAATTTTCTTGGCGCTTATAGAACTGCATGTGTGACCATAAGATTATAAAAATTATTTCATTTCTCCGTTGCTTCAAAATCATTTCAAGAATAATAATCATAGATATGCGTCTATAAGCAAAACATTTTTGATTGAATTCGAATGCCTAAATATGAATTTAGATGCCTAAATATGAATTTATGCTTCATTATTATAAATTTTGGGTCGCAAAAACATCATGCAATTGCAGAGGTATTATGCTCGCAAAAGGTGTTCACTAGGGTCGCCTCTCTTTCTCTCTCTATATAATAAAGAATAATGAATATCAAAGTATCACAATAATTAATACTGATGCGAACGGATGATATACAAGTGTTTGCATGTAGCCTCACTGCGGAGGGTTCAGATAAGATTTATGACATTTATTTCTTTATATCTCTTCATGACGGTCGCTAAAATAGTTCACAAAATTCTTGATGACATTATTTTTCTTTTCCTTCAGTTGATGGTTCATTCAAAACACTTGAAGTCAAGTTGACCAGGTATGCACTTACCCGGGACCGTTCTTAAATAGAAGAAAGGCCCTGAACGATAAGCTATAATATTAACGAGGCATCGTAATGACAGTTTATTAGAGCGCAATGAGGCTTTCGATGCGGCATCAATTTTTCAGCCACAATTGCACGGGCGTGTCATAGCCAATCACCCAGCGCCCTCATTACCATATCACGATTGGCAGGAGCCAATGCAATTCTCATCTGAAATTCATTCCATGAACAGGCGTGGCACTTCAAGTGAATATCTTACTTTGAAATGTATAGGAGCCATGCAGTGCTAAATTATGAAAGAACGAACGCTATGAAGCTTGTTCATAACCTTTCATTCAAATCTGGGAAATGATACATGAACGAATTTTAATGATGTAATAAAAGGGCATCGAATATGCAAAATGATTAAATTTACTGTTCTATAACAAGAAAGATTTAAAAAGGCTGTGTATATATGCCACAGTAATAATTTTTCTTCCTTCCAGAAATCGTCTCCTCGGAAAAGACTATTGAAGCTGCTAGCCCAGGCGTGCCGTGTCACGCGTGTGCCGCTGCCCCGAAAAAGCGCGTCGTCTAACAAGCCGCGCATGACATCGGCTTCCGATGGCTGCTAGCCTCACTGCTCTGTAACGTGCATGCCTAGACTTTTTCTGGCATGCCTGCGATATTTCATCAGCATGCGATAGGTTTTCATGAACAACCGCATACTCTTAAAATTCGGTTAATACGGGATATTTTAATAAGAGCTCTTCTTCGAATAAAAGCTCTACATTTAATAAAAGTTCTACTTATATATAATAAAAGCTATGCATTTAATAAAAAAATCTCTTTTAAATAAAAGCTCTACCATGAATAAAACCTGTTATTGATGAATATCTTTTTATGAGTTCAATAGGCCAGATGAAAAGCGCCATGGCTTTTGTTCCATCATTGAATATGAATCCAAATTTTGTGAATACTTAAGATCATCGGACGCTATTCTCTGAAAGTTATCAACAGATTCAGTTCAATAATTGCCTGCTTCAACTCTGATTGCATACCAATAAATAATGATATAATTATAATATCAGTCGATTATAATTTATAATACACTGTGTCATGCATCAAAATGACGCTAGAGATTCCTACTATGGCATTACACATCACGTTTATAAAGAAAGATAAATCGAATGCTAGCAGCTCTCTAAAAAAGTCCAAGTGGATTGTTTTTTTATTGAAAATGTGAGCATCGAGCTGTTATTTCTCAACGACAGCATCGCAAGTAACACTATTTAAAATTGAAAGGAGTATACTTGTGAACGGTTGCATAATTATTTGCATATTATTGGTTGCATATTATTTATCACACACGGTTGCATAATTATTTTACCCCCTAAAAGTAATCAAAAAACTTTAAATTTACCTTCAACAAGTGAGTCTTTTCAACAATTTCAGGAAGAATACCTATTTTTTGTTGCATATTGATCATGAATTTTCTTGAATGTCAAAAATGATGTCAAAGCCACTGCTCCATGATCCGGGAATATGTTATTTTTCAAACGCCAGTTCCAAACTTTTGGCAGCGGTTATCTTTACGGTCAAAGGGCGACTGGAAGTACCAGCTCAGCTGGGTCATCAGCCTTTCAGTTGTGTTCAAAAATGTGACCGCTTTAAAGAACCTAGGAAAGTTGGCGTGAACTCGTCTTCTCATTGATGGTTTCAGGCTCGTAACCTCTGCTTTACTGCCTTCCAATGACGAACTGACGTTCTTAATGTTCATTAAGGCAGGGTTAACTTGCACAGAGCCATTGTGGTGGACGGCGAGATTTTGATTTCATGGAGCAATGAAGATATTCACAGCAAAAACTGCGAGCTTATATTACGCTCCTATCAGCTGTAAAATTTGTTTTTGAACTATTCACTTTGAATTCGAAATAATAAAGACCAAATTTAATGTCGTTCGATTTACTTCGTATATGGGATCTTTACGGTTCTTTATGTTCGATTCGCAGAATAAAAAACGGTCATATCAAGAATAAATAATAATTTTATAATAAGCATGAATTTTCAAAGCTTGACAGCATCAACATGTGAAGCAAGTTACTAAATCAATCACAAATTAATGCGTCACCAACCCGCCTCACAGACACACAAATTAGTCTTCTATAGCTTGTTAACATCGTAAATTTTGTGTTCGAGTGCGTCGCTGGGGTGTGGTAAAATTTTTCCGTGAACGAATGATACAATACACTTTTTCACTATTATTTCGACGCTAGTGATCATGGAATGACAGATATTGAGCATAAACAGAAAATGAATGCATGGAAGTTCGATCGGACATTATTCAATTAGCTAAGATAAGAACGAATTATTTATCGTAACACAATTACGTCTCTCAATATTTGAATCTCTCATTAGTTATTCCAAGTCTCGTCTTCACTGAAGTTGACATAACAGTAACGCGGTAACGATTCATGTTTATATAGATCAATGATCACCCAGTGCATAACCAATATCTACAAAGAATTATAATGCAACGTAGTGAGTGAGAATAGCAGAGTCCCCTCTCTCCAGTTACATGTATAGTTGACCGTACGTATAGATGTTTCATGCGTTCGCTCTTTCCGCTGTCGTTTCTGAATGGTTGCAATGCTTTGAAGTTGATGTTGCTTTGCAAGATATCTCAACAGACTCGAAGAGATAAATTTCGAAATCTGATCTATTTCCCGGTGCAGTGAATTTTTGCCTGTGTAGAAGATTTATGTATAGATTGAATTAATTCGCGTGTAAGCTTCCTACTGACGTACATCTAAATTCATTTAGTCTTTGCAAATTTCGTAGCAATTCCTTGCTTTTAAACTTTCCGATGGTCTTCGGACTCGTCTTGCTGTGTATCAGGATGACATTTACTGCAATGTACACGGACTTTGCATGGCCAACGCTTAAGATGAGAAGAATTACATCTGGTTCAAAAATATACAGCTAAATTCCAAAACTAAATCTACTTCACTATAAGTGTGCAATAAGCTACAATTAATCATTCACTAAGCCTTAGGTTACGAGCAATCAAATCTTGGTTGAGCGTTTATCCATAGAATCACAATAAGTATAAATAATCGCAATTGACCTGAGTTATGATAAATTCACAGATAAACACATTGAAGGTTTCATGGCTTGCAAAAGACCCCAGACAGTATAGAACTAATGCACACACAAGCAAAGGTTACAAGGAAATGCTTCATTGCGCAAAGATTTCTACGTGATCGTGCGTCAATTCAACGACAGTAGCTTGCACGTCGTGCAATACAGGCCGTGCAATACAGGTTAACAGAGCCGCTGTCAGAGACACGAGCAGAGTTCTTCAAAGTTCTGCAGCACTTCCGACAGAGATAGGTCCTATATATATAAGGATTAGGCATGGAAACTTGTTGATCTGTTTTTGAAGTGGTGTGCTGGGGCTGAAAAATTCAAGTTGGTCCAGAAGAGGCTTCAACAATCAACATACTAAGATTTACAGTAGGTTTAAGAGATTTAACGCTTTTGAAGGAAATTTGTTGTTCACCTTCTTCGATGATACTAAAATATTTAAGTAAAAATAGGAATAATTCTACACCAGCCGTTCACTTGAGATTAGTTCAACTTGGGTAAGCGAAAATTTAGAGAACAAAGTGATTAGGGATTGGATAGTTCTTCGTAATGATATAAATGAGATTATAAATGCATGTGTTTTTATTTGCGATGCAAGACAAACTTAATTTGAGCGTTTCCAAGGATAGATAGCTTACCCAACCATCTGTTCACGGATTGAACTATAAGAAATCTAATTATTGCATAGGTTGTACATACCTTAACTAGCTTTTTGGCGTTTTATAAAAATTTAAATTTAATGCCGCATATTCAATTTCTAGGCAATAATCCCTTTGACAAAAAAAATATTCATTTGTGTAAAGCATTACTTACGCTGAAGAAAATTTGTATTCTGGCACTTTGTCAACGTACCTCCGCATGTCCAAGTCTCAAATTGCCAATTGTGCTTCCTTAGCAACAAAATAATAAAATTGATAACAGTAAAAATAGAGGAACGTCGCAACGTCAGCTGGTACACTACGGGAAAATATTGATAAACATCATTTATCTCGACAGAAGATTTTATCTGACTGAATAGGTCTATCATTCCTTGGTCATTTTCACAAAAACGGCCGCCATACCCTAACGACTTCTACTTGATCTTCCATTTACCGACCAGAGGTTTTGCCGATCTTCGAGACCCTTGAGGTTTCGTCTTCCGTCGCGCGTTGGGTTACCCTGGTCATCATCCCGCACTCAGGGGCTATGATGGAGGCAGTATAATATAATAATAAATATGTATATCAGCTAGTGAATCGCTGGCAAATTCTTGCTTCAACAACTGAGTGAAAGGTTTAATTACCTCTTAAATCAGGTCGACAGCTTCTAGTCCAGTTCATAAGGCTCCAATTTAAAATAACATGATGAACTGCCGTGAATTCTTGACCGATTCTTGAAAGTAATTACTAAATACTCGAATTAATCTTATTTACAAAATTTCATTGTTTTCTAAGAAATAAAAATTAGTACTAATTTGTAAATTTTTATTGAATTTTCTTTTTACATGTGTAAGATATAATAATCTGTGTGAGGAGAAGCGTGCATTACAATCTCAATCTTATGTCCAACGGTCTCCATGTCAATAACGCTTCATAACGCAACTTGAAGCAAAAATTGCGTAACTGCGAAGAAAATCTTAAAGTAGATGAAGAATCTGGTGAGCGGTTGGTTGGATTTATTGGAGCGTTGTTCGCACCTCACGACTCGCTGGAGCCACGATGTTATAGAAGGCAGCGCTTGGCGAGGTTTTACAGCGCAGTAAATCAGGCCAAATGGCCGGATCAAGTGCATACATCGTCAACGCTGCCGCTAAAGCAATCAACGTTCGCAAGATAGTCTTACTGCACCTTTGCGTTCTCATTGCTCAGACACGTCATGGATGTGTGAGGACTTGCATGACGATGCTATTTCTTGGGAATGGTGCAATCAGTTATTATCAGCAATAGTCATAAGCACAATTACCTTCAACATTTTACATTTTCAAATTTACCTCCAGATATTCCTTTGTGGAATTTGATTTCCTCGTGAATGGAGTTCTTTTTGAACCTAGGCCTATGAATTCTATGTGACAAAAACCAATTTAAGTGACGATGCTCAGCTCTATTGAATTTTTTTATTTGTTTTCAAAATAGATAGGAACATCTCCACAAATTTCTTGCGTCCTCAAATCAAAAAATTTCTCGTTCATCAAAATGCTTTCAAGAAATTCCACGAAGCGTGTCGGCTGAGCCGCTTGCGTCCCACTTCGTGTGAAAGGCTCTTGCGTTTATCCATGAGCAAAGTCCACATCGATAGTGGAAAATCTTCATATAGAGTCGGTTTAGAGCGTGTGTAAAGGAATATATTAACTATGCCCATTTTTGTGAGAACGAGTCAAGTGCAAGGCTACTTTTGGATAAAGGATGCTTCTGGAGAGAGTCTGAAGCAAGATCGACTTAAAGTTTCAGTGTATTAGCAGCTTCTTGCTTGCATCTCAAAGTGAACGCAGGCCGAAGGGATTTGGCTGAGAGTTGCGCCTTGAAACTGTGTCGATCGTGAATAAATTTGGTGACTATCTATGACCTCATTTGCGTGCACGCTTGCAGCGATTATTTCACAATCTTTTGGATACCAGAGCTCAAGTCGCCAGAGCTTCACTGAGACACTAAGCTTGTGCTCAGCGTAGCAGAGAAACCGAAGTGCTTCTCGGGCTAAAGTTTCTTAGATATTTTGTTACTGTTTGCATTCTTGAAATTAAGTTTATCATGTATGTTTAGGAGTTTTTCATATTTAATAATAGCCTATGGAAACGTTATGGCCCGATAGACATTTTGATCTAATTATTTTTGTTGCCCATTGTTGTTTATCTGCAAATGTTTGTAGGTAATTACTTTCATAAATGTTGAGAAAACTTATAGAACATAATGCAAGTAGTTTAGTACGCTATCGAGTTGAAATCGATGAAAATTCAACATATGAGTCAAGATCAAAACTTAAGGATTATAAAAAAGTTTCACGATCTCAATGATGTGTTGAATTCAACACAAGGTCAAACTTTGTGCGACACTAGTCTTCCAACTAATTATTTCCCAGATTAGATCTCTTCATATAAATTGATTCTATAAGTGAATTCACGCAATAATTATTATGATATTTCAAAACAGGTTTCGAGCATCAAACGGCGTTCAATTCTAAAAAAAATTATATTCGTAATTATGTTGAATAAATTACCGAAGAAATTTCTTACATGTGAATTTGAGTCTGAATTTTTCGTACATTTTACAGCTTATGCTCCTCCGGATCTGTCTCTTATACACATCTAGATGTGTATAAGAGACAGGACTTAAGTTGTTTTATAACTAATTCTCCCTCAAAGACTTTAGTTGTTTTATAACAAATTCTCCCTCAAAGACTTTAGTTGTTTTATAACAAATTCTCTTCTAAAGACTTAAGATGCGACTAACAGCTCAGTGCAGCGTAAGTCCCTAGAGGTGCATGCTGGTGAAGATGAAGATGCAATAAAAGCGTTTGTTGTACAACTGTTGTTTAGCTGAGCACAATACCGGTCATGACTTGATTAATTGCGTTCATCTCATGAGGTTTAATTAAGATGCACTTAAAATTGCAGCTCTAAGAAAATTCGCTTCTTGCTTTGATGAAGAAAACACGGCTAAAGGCCCGTGGCAGAGAAAATTGCACCCACGGGGGATTTGACGATGAAATTAGTAAATTACGTTGATGAAACGTTGTTTCAATGAAATATATGGTTTCAACGTCATTCGGATGAATGTTGAGGCTTGAAAAGAAACGAGGGATTACCTACTGCTTCTTCAACAACTGAAATTCATCAAAATGGTATAAAAAGTCTCAGTTACTTGCACTAATGCTTTAGAAATTGGAATGGAGTTTTCTTCAGTATAAATTAACGGTGTTGAAATAATTTACAGTATTCTAGCTTCACAAATCGTGTCTGACCCTTAATGCAAGCTATTATCTATGGCAATGAATCGTTCCAAATTTACGCTAAAATAATCATTGCAGATGTATTTGACTATGGCATTAATCATCTCAAATTAAGAGAGAAAAAAATTTTGGAACGTCTAACATAAGACTAAATATTATTTCATTAAAAACACACCTTGTAAAAATTAGATTTGACTTTACCATCTTTCTTTACTTGTCAGGTACAGGACTCGATTAGATATTTTTGATAACAGGTATTTAACTGATGTCATGTGGCACGAGATTGTCAAATTAAGTAACAATAGCATAGTCATACGTTCAAAGTAAAACATTAAATTTACCTGCTGATTGTTAACCTTGTTGCTTAATAACTCGAGTTCAGCGAGAACTGAACACAATACAAGCGCCTCGTGCTAAATTTCCGAGAGCGACCAGCATAATTTGCTAAGCTAACAACGCTTGATATTGACTTTTGTGTCACTTCTTTGTTACATTCAACAGCTTTCTGAGGCAGGGAAGCTTACTGTGGTGTCAATTTATTGAGCGATTAAATTTTACGGTAAAAAAATATGCTAATGACGAGAAGATATAAAGTTGAATCATTGGATGACATGAAGAAAACAACTTTGCATGGTCAAATGGATTTGAAGTTTTGAAAACTTTTTTTGTAAATTAAGTGATTTTTAAGTCATAAGCTTATGACTGTCATGCCTATGTGGACTAGTAACTAATTACAAAAATAATAAATAATAATAAATAATACTAACTATGAATTATTCACAGAATTTAAATTTTTATCTGAATGGCACCTGCGATTTTAATTTTTAATGAATTTCTCTTGACGTCCGTATCTTATTCCTACATCCGTACGCAAATTTATCTCATTACTGCTTGATTAGTGCAGCATCTCATGCGGAGTCCCGTTCAACTTTGCCATTGATAGGAGATTAATTATGATTCGCCTATGTCGTTATAAATTGTTAGCTAAATTATCTTTATTATAATTAATTGTAATTTAAGAAGATACGGCGAATATAAAAAATCAATCCAATTAATTTAATTTTTCCTCGAATGGTTAAGCGTCAAATACAAATTATTTTCATGTATAAATCGATTTTAAACTTGACTTAATTGATCGATTAATTTCATTTATAGAGCCTGAATTATATGATTAAATTAATTGATTTAAACCTAACTCTTGGTCTGTAATTCCATCTATGATTTCATTAAAACAAATGGCATATATCCATCATGTTTCTTATTTCTTATTTCATTTAGAATTATATACTATCGCCATACATGAATAAGTAACGTAAAAATTCAGCACAGGGAATAGGATCTCTAAAAAATCTGGCTTCATGCCCCCCTAAATTCTTATTAAACCTCTCGAAAGTTGGCCGCGTTGACGAAGGCCTGCCAAGTTCGCTGCCACGGACGCATCTCTAAGAGGAAAATTTAAGGGATCTCATTTTTCTAGTGAAGCCGCACACGCATTTTTCCAGTTTTATTTGAGCCTCGTAAAAGTTGAGGCTGCGTCTGTACACCTCAGCTCAGTAAAGGAGGATGAGCGTCCGCTCTCATCGCCGAAGATGTGAGCCTCTTGCCTTACTTCGTCAGATACTTCCGTCCTACTCGACCAGTTTATTTCCTACCGCAGGATCTAATTTCCTTTTAAACTATTTTAAACTTTGAGATAAAATAACAAAGATGACGATGCGGGAGCAATTTATTTAAATTAGCTTGGATGACATAGCTGTATTTTCTAGATGAATGCAATTTCCTGTAGCCAGCAGCTTTGTCTTATTACATTCGATTAGAATAATCCATGGAAAAAATGTTCCGGAAGCCAAGTGCATTTCAAATGTTCTTTAACTTTTCATGCTGCGCGCAAAAATATAACTTAAACACTACTCAATATTCATGCCTCAAAATGACCCTAAATAAAAAAACATGGTGTCTAAAGTTCGGATGATGCGTGATGCATATGTTAGTGGCGGAAGTGGTACGGCGCATGGATGGAAAAACAAGAGGTGATAAATAGTGGCCAGACAGAGGACGGAAAGATGGAAAAGATAGCAAGAGACGAAGATTGGCGTCAGTGCAGAGTTAGGTTGTATGTCGGTGAATAGAGTCGAGCAAATCAGTTTCAACTGCTACAGTCCAACAGCCCTAGTTCAATGATATTCTGGCGCGCACCCGATATATTGGACGAAAAAATCGAAAATAATAATTCAACTACCGATAAAAGTAGCGATAGTAAAATCGTCTCACTGTAATCAGTCGCCATAAAAAATGTGAGAATTTTAAATTCATTTATTCGCATATTTAAAAGCTTTGGTCAGTCTCAATATCAATATTTAACCATTTTTCTAGATAGATTCTCATAGATTCTCAGTGAAACTCAATTGAGAACAACGCAAAACAAACAGAGCCGAGAAAGTTCCTAGAACTCGCCTCAGTTTAGGACGCCTGTCAGCAGGAGCGAGGCCTGTTCCTTTAGGCCTATAAATAGGCGCCAGGGCTGGGATTTTGAAGCGCTTGGTGAGCGGAAGATCACGACTGGGCATATATTGTACGCAAATATAAGAGGTTAAGATCACGACTGGGAATATATTGTACGCAAATATAAGAGGTTAAGATCACGACTGGGAATATATTGTACGCAAATATAAGAGGTTAAGATCACGACTAGGAATATATTGTACGCAAATATAAGAGGTTAAGATCATGACTAAGAATATATTGTACGCAAATATAAGAGGTTAAGATCACGACTAGGAATATATTGTACGCAAATATAAGAGGTTAAGATCA